>NC_025693.1:5724389-5728243 GCF_000633955.1 Camelina sativa
AAGAGGATTCTCTATGATAAGTTACTGAATCTTGAGGCTCTCAGCAAGATGATGGCGAATATGCAAAATCGCCTTGTATCTACTCTTTTCAGTGCAATCATTGTCATCCTCAATGCATTTGCAAAGGTCCTTTGATTTCAGGATGATCTTAGTGTCCAATGCCCATTGTAAGTAGTTGTCTCCAGAGAAATTAAGGGCAACATATTGGAAATTGTTGAGTCTTTCCATCTACACAATACAAAACATGCATCTGATCACTATCCTGCGGTATTTAAGACGGAACCATGCAATTAATTTTCATATAGGCCATGCGGTTTTTAAGACCGAACCATGCCATCAAATTAAACTAGGCCATGCGGTATTTGAGACCGAAACATGCCATGCCTTGATACATAATTTCGTGGTTAATTCTATGAATTAAAAAACAATCCTAGACAACAATTATAATCTAGTGTGAACAGGAAAATATGCAGATAATTTTGAGTTTTAGAATTTTTTTTTTTTTTTTCTAGATAAAATTTCCTTTTTCTTTAAATAGGATATTGACAAAAGTTTTAGGGAGACAAAATTTATCTAGGATTTCGATTTCAAGGATTGATTTTAGGGTTTTGATTTTAGACAAAAAATCAACAATAATCGGATTTAAAACATAGAACAATCATCGTAATATTTTCTCTATAGGATTTGATTTTAGGTTTCTAGTTTTAAGGTTTTCAAGCAATTGATTTTTTTTCAAGCAAGCAATCAACAACAATTGGTTCTTTTTTTTTTTTTGGTCGAACAAGGGGGATAAACCCCCATTTTATTAAGAAACATAAAGAAAAAAACTACAACCAAATGCTTCTTGGGCGCGAAGACCCATTTGCATCCTCTAAACAAAGCAAACTAACACATTCAGGACTAGAAGGAAACATATGAAATCCTAAAGTCAAAGAAAAGGCATAGTTAGCTAACCCGTCCGCAAGACGATTAGCTTCCCTATACACATGTGAGATACGGACTATCCAGTCCTTTAATAAGTAGCCATAGCACAAACGTACTAGGAAGGACAGTGGATGAGAATCTTCAATCCCTGTCCGCACAAAGCCAACCACAATCTCCGAGTCGACCATTGGTTCTTTAAACATGGCATAATCAGTTTAATTGCAAACAATCTAAACAATCCTAAAACCTCATAGCAATCGGATTTTTAAAGTTTTAGGGTTTTAGGGTTTTAGGGTTTAAAAACTTAGGGTTTTGTTTGTTGATTGTTTACTTGTAGATTTTAGGGTTCTTATAGAATTAAGGACCTGATTCGATTCATATGTTCTTATAAGGTTTGATTGTTTACCTTAACACCTTTTGGGGTTGAATGGAATTGATCCGGGAGCTAAAGACCTCGGATAACAAACAAGCTGATCACGAACAGGCCACGAACCTCAAGCTTGATCACAAACTAGAAACAAACCTCGGACAGATTATGAACACAAACTTATCACGAGCACAGGTTGATTACAAACACAAGCTAGTCACGAACTTAACCACCGACTGCGAGTATGAACGAACAGGAACTTATGTGCGGCGGCGGTTTAGGGTTTTAGGGATTTCCTTAGTTGGAGTTTAGGGCAAACTCGTGCTGATAACGTGTTGTGAAACTAGAGAAACAAAGGTTGTATTCTCTTCTTCATATTATTGATCTTATCGAATAATGAGTACATTATATAGTAGTTTACAAAGCATAATCCTAAACCGACTTAGAATAGAGAAGGTAGCCGATGGGCCTTGTGGACTTGGACATGTGAGTGGGCCGGTTATGGAAATCTATCCTAAGTGATTTACAACAAGTTTCCGATATAGTAACCTTTTAATTTTTTTTTTGTGCTAAAATTTCTGGTTTTGTATTGAATAAAGGGACTATGTATAATTAGTTACATAGATGAAAATAAAATAAAAAGTGCTCTCGTAATGACATCGAGATGAACAAACCCAGTACAAGAGCAAACAACTTAAATAGAGGGAGAGGCTTGAAACCAAAACTTAAGAGCATCCTTGAACTACCCAAGGTTAAATCTCATCATCTCAAACTATATACGAAGACCACAATTTCACGGTTTTGTTTTACTTTTTAGAAATACCTGGAGCTGTCCTCGCAGATGATTCACCTTTAGTACTTACCACCCCGAACCCACTACGCTTTTTAAGCCATGTAAAGTGGAAATAGCGTCAAAATATTGAAACACACGTTCCTCTTCTTTTAATAATAAACCAAGCCCATTGTATCCATGATAATTTGTGTCTTACGCTTCGATTGTTGTTAGTCTAGCAAACGTAATTTTTGTTTATTAAGTTGCTAGCTAACAAGGATTCTGACCCAAAGCAAGAATATAAACTAACATCTCAACTAGTTGTACAAATTCTAAACAAACTATAATTTACATAAATGATGCGATCAAACTCTATCCGGGGACGAAGTTGGTGGCGTAAGCCCAAGAATTATTGTTAGCCACAGGGTCTGCGATATGATCGAACAGACCTTTACCGGTAACAGTGGCTTGAACAAAGGATCCAAACATTGGGAACAGCGCAAGACGACCGTTCTTGAGCTCTTTCACCTTCAATTTCGAGAAGATTTATGGATCTTCTGCTAAGTTCAATGGGTCAAACGCCCCGCCTGGGTAAAGTGGGTCAAGTCCTTCACCAAGAGATCTGTGTTCCCGCCTTGAACCACACGGCTTCACCAAATTTGACACCGTTTTTGAGAGGATCACTGGTGTTGGTGCGGGAATTGACACCCCCAACATGCCGGTCTAAACCAACAAGTAAACCAATTATCTAAACCGGTTATTCGGTCCCGAAATGGATTCAGCCTTCGAATGAAGGCCCAAAAGTGTTAAGAAGCCCAGCTCAGGAACAAGGAACCGACTTCCCAGATCGCCCGGCGGCCGACCTAACAAGGAACAAGAAACTTTCCTAATCTTAATCCAATTCATTAGGAAAGTGGCTATATTCTGTAATATAAGGCATAGTATAAATAAAGGGATACCCCCTCATTGTAAAGCATCCAACAATTAATAATAAAACCCTAGATTCTTCATTGTTCTTGAGCAAAACCCTAACTTGTTTTCCAAGAGATCTAAATCCCCTTTTAATTTCTAGTTTTGATCCGATTCTTTGAGAAAGTTCTTAAGTGAATTTGTTTCCCCCATCAAACAAATTCATTGTGTGAAACCCAGTTTCTACATTGGCGCAGTCTGTGGGGACGCTAAGTTCTCAAGTCACTTATCTCTTAGATTCTTTCGAAACTTATCAACCAAGAAAGACGGCTACCAGGAGCCCCGCAAGCATCACGGCCCGAGGGATCCTAAGCTCGGCATAGTCAATGCAATCTCTGAAGACGCAAGATAGAACAACACAACTCCAGACGCACAAGCGGAACTGTATTGCGATTTCCATATGTTTCGAGGCCATTCCACAGCTGAGTGCAAACACCTGTCCAATTATCTATTCGAAAAGTATTTATCCGGCAAGATTCAAGCTGTCTATCAGCCTAAAGCCTTCCGCGGTGGTCGTGGAGGAAGATCTAGATGATTTAACCTTGGGCAAGGTCTGAAGAGCAACAATCTTCCAAATAATGCGCAAAACGAGCAGCAACACCAACCGCCTGTCGCGCAGCAGAATAATCCAGCACCAGCGGAAGGACTCCCGCGACCGCCAAAGCGCCAAAAAGGACATCAAGCTGAGCAGGCAAACTCTCCACCTCGGGGTCGTATATCCATGATTATCGGTCAGACCGAAGAATGTAAGGATTCCATCCGGGCCCTGAAAAAGCGAGGGCGCCAAATCTGTAGTGATCAGGCGACCTCCGAGGAAGAACC
>NC_025693.1:5729446-5738358 GCF_000633955.1 Camelina sativa
AATATAAGGCATAGTATAAATAAAGGGATACCCCCTCATTGTAAAGCATCCAACAATTAATAATAAAACCCTAGATTCTTCATTGTTCTTGAGCAAAACCCTAACTTGTTTTCCAAGAGATCTAAATCCCCTTTTAATTTCTAGTTTTGATCCGATTCTTTGAGAAAGTTCTTAAGTGAATTTGTTTCCCCCATCAAACAAATTCATTGTGTGAAACCCAGTTTCTACATTGGCGCAGTCTGTGGGGACGCTAAGTTCTCAAGTCACTTATCTCTTAGATTCTTTCGAAACTTATCAACCAAGAAAGACGGCTACCAGGAGCCCCGCAAGCATCACGGCCCGAGGGATCCTAAGCTCGGCATAGTCAATGCAATCTCTGAAGACGCAAGATAGAACAACACAACTCCAGACGCACAAGCGGAACTGTATTGCGATTTCCATATGTTTCGAGGCCATTCCACAGCTGAGTGCAAACACCTGTCCAATTATCTATTCGAAAAGTATTTATCCGGCAAGATTCAAGCTGTCTATCAGCCTAAAGCCTTCCGCGGTGGTCGTGGAGGAAGATCTAGATGATTTAACCTTGGGCAAGGTCTGAAGAGCAACAATCTTCCAAATAATGCGCAAAACGAGCAGCAACACCAACCGCCTGTCGCGCAGCAGAATAATCCAGCACCAGCGGAAGGACTCCCGCGACCGCCAAAGCGCCAAAAAGGACATCAAGCTGAGCAGGCAAACTCTCCACCTCGGGGTCGTATATCCATGATTATCGGTCAGACCGAAGAATGTAAGGATTCCATCCGGGCCCTGAAAAAGCGAGGGCGCCAAATCTGTAGTGATCAGGCGACCTCCGAGGAAGAACCACTCAGCCCCGACCCCATCACTTTCACGACTGAAGATGCTAAAGGGATTCATCACCCCCATAATGATCCACTAGTCGTAGAAGTTGCAATGGGCGAATTCGACGTGGAGCGGGTTCTAGTGGATACCGGCAGCATGGTCAACGTCCTGTTCTGGCAGACGTTGGAAAAGATGGGCATAACACCTTAGCAGATCAAACCTGAGCCCAAAACGCTGACCAGATATGTTGGGATAGCTAAGATGTCAATGTGCGATGTGAAGCTACAAGTTTGGGCCGGCGGAGTCACCCGCAAGACCAAATTCGTGGTCGTAGATGTACCGTCCATCTACAACGCCATCTTGGGTTCGCCCTGGATCTATTCGATGCAGACAATCCCTTCAACCTACCACCTCTGCGTTAAATTTCCGAATGCAACCGGAATATACACGCTCTATGGCGATCAAAAGATGGCCAAGACCTGCTCTGTTCTCGAGAAAAAGCAAAGACAGAAGGAGGAAGCATAACAATTACAGAGCGGGGATCACCTGGGCGATCCCCTTAAACCGGAGCGAGATCTGTTAAAATCCACAAGATGTCAAATTATCCAGGTCAACATCAACGATACAGACCCCTCGCGAACGGTTGGGATTGGAGCCGAACTCGAAGAACGGATCAAGGTCGAACTGATTACTTTCCTGAAAACCAGATCCTCGACGTTTGCCTGTTCCACTAAAGATATGGTCGGTATCGATCCCTCGGTCACTTGCCATAAACTGAACATCGACCCCACGTTCAAACCAATCCGGCAAAAGCACCGACGTTTAGGACCGTATAAAGCGAAAGCGGTGCAAGACGAAGTCGAACGACTCCTCAAAGCCGATCAGATAATGGAGGTACAATACCCTGACTAGCTAGCGAACCCGGTGGTCGTCAAAAAGAAGAACGACAAGTGGAGAGCCTGCGTCGATTTCATTGACCTCAACAAAGCCTGTCTCAAAGATTGCTTTCCTTTACCGCATATCGATCGTCTCGTGGAAGCTACCGCGGGGAATCATCTGCTCTCGTTTATGGATGCCTTCTCGGGGTACAATCAGATCGCGATGAACCATGCAGATGGCAAGAAGACCGCGTTCATCAAGGATAGAGGGACTTTTTGCTATAAGGTAATGCCGTTTGGGCTAAAGAACGCGGGGACGACCTACCAGCGCGTGGTCAATATGATGTTCACCGACCTATTAGGACGAACGATGGAAATCTATATCGATGATATGCTATTCAAATCTTTGATCGCGGAACAACATGTCCAACATCTCGCCGAGTGTTTTGACATTATGGGTCAATTTCAAATGAAGCTAAACCCGACCAAATGCACATTCGGTGTAACCTCGGGAGAGTTCTTGGGATACATCGTGACCAAACGGGGACTCGAGGTGAATCCGAAGCAAATCGAAGCAGTACTAGGGCTTCCATATCCGACCAATAAACGAGAGGTTCAACGCCTGACAGGTCGAATAACAGCTCTAAATCTACCAGCTCCTCTATGAAACAAGGATTTTCACTAGGACGACGCTTGCGAGATCGCCTTCCGACAACTCAAAGAATACTTGACCAGCCATCCGGTACTCGTCAAGCCTGAAGAAGGGGAGACATTATATCTTTACGTCTCCGTCTCCAGTTCGGCAGTTAGCGGCATGCTAGTCCGAGCTGACCGCGGCGATCAACGCCCAATCTTCTACAAAAGCAAGGCTCTCAATGATGCATAAACACGTTATCCAACCTTGGAAAAACTGGCCCTCGCTCTAGTCGTCGCTGCTCGGAAACTTCGGCCCTATTTCCAGTCGCATTCCATCAAGGAAGACCCGAAACTGGTCAGTCTCTCGCGGTTGTGAGGTCACCTGATGATACAATCTTATGGCACCGGAGATTGGGCTACATAAGTCAGAAAAACATGGATCTTGGCAAAGAGAGGTTTTCTAGACAAGAAAAGGATTACAACCTTAAAAATGTGTGAAGAATGTATATACGGAAAAGCAAAGAGAGTCAGCTTTGTCTTAGCTACTCACGGTTCCAAAGACCAGCTCGACTACGTACATTCGGATTTATGGGGAGCTCCATCAGTGTCACTGTCTTTGGGAAAATGTCAGTACTTTATCACATTCATCGATGACTACTCGAGAAAGACATGGGTTTACTTCCTAAAGCACAAGGATGAGGCATTTGAAAAATTTGTCGAATGGAACACTTTGGTGGAGAACCAAGCAGAGAGGAAGATCAAGATCTTAAGGACCGACAACGGTCTAGAATTCTGCAATCACATGTTCAATGAGTTCTGCAAGGAGAGAGGAATAGCAAGACACAAAACATGTGCATACACGCCTCAGCAGAACGGTGTTGCAGAAAGGATGAATCGCACGATTATGGAGAAAGTAAGAAGCATGATGAGTGATTCTGGAATGCCTAAGAGATTTTGGGCTGAAGCTACTAACAGAGCAGTAATCTTGATCAACAAAACACCCTCATCTGCATTAAACTTTGAGATTCCTGACAAGAGATGGACATGTAAATCTCCAGTTTACAGTTATTTAAAGAGATTAGGATGTGTTGCTTTTGTTCATGCAGATGAAGGCAAACTAGTTCCTAGAGCCAAGAAAGAAGTGTTTCTAGGCTATCCAGAAGGAGTGAAAGGTTACAAGGTATGGTTACTAGAAGAAAAGAAGGTTGCAGTAAGTAGAAATATGTTATTTCAAGAGAATGCAGTCTACAAGGATCTGATGCAGGGAAATTAAAACTCTGAAGAAGAAGCATCAAGCGGTTCTCTGGATATTGATCTTCAAGAAACTGGTGATACACGCTTGGGTGGAGATCTCTTGGAAGAAGCAGGATCCCTGGGAGATCACTCACCTATTCAAGACGATCACCAAACAGAGGCGAACGCAATCCCTGAAGATCCTGCACTTGATTCACCGGAGAGTTATCATTTGGTTCGCGATAGAACAAGGAGACACATCACTGCTCCTAGGAGATTTGATGTGGAAGGCTACTTTGGAGAAGAAACGGACGATGAGAACGAATTTGATGGAGAGCCTATTGTCACCACATTCGATGGAGACAAAGCATAACCTGCAACCTATCAAGCTGCACTACGGAGATACTGATTGGGAATTATGGAGAAGTGAAATGCTCAATGAGATGGATTCTTTACTTAAGAATCACACATGGATTGCAGTCATACCGCCAAAAGGACAAAGGATCATCGGTTGCAAGTGGATTTTCCCGCGTAAGCCTGGGATTCCTGAAGTTGAGAAGCCGAGATTCAAGGCCAGACTCGTTGCTAAAGGGTATGCACAAAGAGAAGGGTGTTGATTACACTGATGTCTTCGCACCAGTGGTAAAACATGTGTCCATAAGGATCTTGTTAGCCATTGTCGTAGAAGAAGATTATGAGTTGGAACAGTTAGACGTCAAGACTGCATTTCTGCATGGAGAGTTAGAAGAAAAGATTTATATGGAGATCCTAGAAGGTTTTGAAAATCAGTTCCAGCCAGGACAAGTGTGTCTACTCAACAAGTCTCTATACGGCCTGAAATAGTCACCAAGAAAGTGGAACCAGAAATTCGACAGTTTCATGACTGAGATCGGTTTTGAGAAGAGTGCTAGAGATAACTGCGCTTACATCAAGACTCTTGAGAATGGTTCTAAAATTTACTTGCTCATCTATGTTGATGACATGTTGGTGGCAGCTAAAGACATAAGTCTAATTTCAAGTTTGAAACAGAAACTCAGTGAAAGATTTGAGATGAAGGACTTGGGAGCAGCGAAGAAGATACTTGGCATGGAGATCATAAGAGACCGAGAAAGAGGAACATTGAAGCTCTCCCAAGAAGGTTATCTGGAAAAAGTGTTGGAACTGTACAAGATGGATCAAGCGAAGAAGCAAGACACTCCACTTGGAGTTCACCTAAAGATGCAGGCTGCTACTGAAGAGCAACTGCACAAAGACAAGGAGTACATGAAGACAGTTCCATACTCTAATGCCATTGGGAGCATTATGTATGCTATGATCGGAAGAAGGCCTGACTTGGCCTATCCTGTTAGTGTCATTAGCAGATCTATGAGTAAACTGATCAAAGAACAATGGTTAGGAGTCAAGTGGGTGTTAAGATACATCAGCGAAACACAAAAGATGAAGCTGTGCTACCGAAAATGGTCTGATTTCCTCATTAGAGGTTACTGTGACTCTGATCACGTAGGAGATGTCGATAGAAGAAGGTCTATTGGTGGCATGGTCTTCACCCTTGGTGGAAATACTATCAGTTGGAGGTTGCGTTTGGAGAAAGTGGTGGCTATGTCCTCCACTGAAGCCGAGTACATGTCTTTATGTGAAGCAGTAAGAGAGGCATTATGGCTTAAAGGTTTATTGAAGGACTTTGGTTATGATCAGAAGACAGTTGAGATTTTCTGTGATTCTCAAGGCGCCATAGCTCTTTCAAAGAACAATGTGCATCATGAGAGGACGGAGCACATTGACATCAAGTTCCACAAGATCCGAGATTGCGTAGCAGATGGAGTTGTGGAAGTGACAAAGATATCCACAGATGTAAATCCTGCAAATATCTTTACCAAGATTGTACCCGTTAGCAAGTTTCAAGCAGCATTGAACTTGCTACGTGACCTCAAGAACCGGGATGGAATCCAAAGGCTAATCGAACCAGAATCTCTCTCTCATTAAAGGTAAGTATACTTGACATGTTTTCTTATTGTTGTTCTTGATTCACTAGGTGGAGTTTTGTTAGGAATTAGTGAACAAAGAATGATACAAAATTCAAAAGAAGCTTGGAGGAAAAGTAGTGCCAGCTCAAGTGATGACTCACGTTCAGGATCACAAGCTGCAACAATCCGATTTTGCCGCCGAGCCTATAAAAGCAAAAGCAAAAGAGGAATTCATCTTATTTGCTCCCTGAAAAGAGACCAAGTGATGTCACTACAATAACGCCAAGGAAGAGGCAACTTGTAGAAGCGGCTAGAAGGGGAACTAGGGTTATTGAGCAATCATCTATTTAAAGGAAGTGTATGTATGAGAGAGAGATAAAGTTAAGAAGAGAGAACATAAACAAAGAGTAAACTTGTGCTTTATGTTCTTGGGGAAACAGAGAGAGACAAGACATATTGAATCGAGTGAGCTTGTAAGGGGTTCAGTGGGTGAGAGATTTCTCTGTGTTAAACTCTGTGATTAGTGGATTCCGGGAGTCAGATCCCGGCCTAGACGTAGCTTCCTTGTTAACGGAAGTGAACTGGGTAAACATTAGTTCAATGTGCTCTGTTTTCTTTTCTTTTGTTATGTTTTGGTTTCGGTTGCGTTTTGAGTTTGTTGAGTGTTCTATCGGAAACAAACTTAGATAAGTTCTCTAAATCCTAGACAGAAGCTCATTCAAGCTAAAGACATCAACTTTAGCCTCTGTTTAGCTTGTCAGAGGATGTCATCCTCTTTGTTCGTTGACAACATCCACATCTTCATATATTGTTGGTAATATTTTCTATAATAATTTTTACGTTTTACTTTAAAACAAAACAAAAAATTTAATATTTTGTTTTAAAGGAAAAGCAAATTTGAGGATACAAAATCCTTAGTTTTGTTGTGAAACTAGAGAAACAAAGGTTGTATTCTATTCTTCTTATTATTGATCTTATCGAATAAAGAGTACATTAAATAGTAGTTTAGAAAGCATAATCCTAAACCAACTTAGAATAGAGAAGATGACCGATGGGCCTTGTGGACTTGGACATGTGAGTGGGCCGGTTATGGAGATCCATCCTAAGTGATTTACAATACTCCCCCTTGGATGACATTACCGTGCAGATGCTAAGGGATCACCACGATACACTTGGGGACGCTGCCTCATTAAAACCTTACCAGGAAAACCCAGTGGGACAAAACCATGGTGAAGGAAAGAGAGTACAACACGTATTACTCCCCCTGTTCTAAGCATCACTAGAAGTCCTTGAGTCTCCGCATTCCAATCTGGTGCATGAGCTTCTTGAATGTCGATGTCGGTAATGACTTGGTGAAGAGATCGACTGAATTGTCGCATGATAGAATTTGCACCACTTGAACTTATCCGGCCTTTTGTAGTTCATGTGTGAAGAAGAACTTAGGTAAGATGTGCTTCGTCCGATCTCCCTTGATGTATCCTTCCTTAAGCTGTGCGATGCAAGCGGTATTGTCTTCATATATGACGGTTGGTTCCTTATCATCGGCCATGCCACAATCTGACCTGATGTGTTGAGTCATCGATCTCAACCAAACACACTCACGGCTGGCTTCATGCATTGCCAAAATCTCTGCATGATTATATGAAATGGCCGCAATGGTCTGCTTCATTGAACGCCATGAAATTTCTGTACCACCGTGCGTAAAAAAATAGCCGGTTTGAGACTTTCCATTATGTGGATCCGATAAATAACCTGCATCAGCAAAACCAACTAAACCTTCTTTGTTATAGTTAGTATAAAATAAACTCAAATCCAGTGTTCCTTGTATTAACGCAATACATGTTTGATATCGTTCCAGTGCTTTTGGGTCGAACAAGAACTAAATCTTGCTAGGAGGTTCACGGCAAAACAAATGTCTGGTCTAGTGTGGCTAGCCAAGAACATTAACGCTCCTATAGCACTGAGGTATGGCACTTCCGGACCGAGAACATCTTCATCGCCCTTCTTTGGACCGAATGGATCACTATCTAAATTTAGGCTTCTCACAACCATTGGGCTAGGCAATGGGTGAGACTGGTCCATATTAAATCTCTTGACTACTTTTTCAGTATATGCCATTTGATGCACAAGGATTCCATTATCTATGTACTCAAGCTGCAATCCCAAACAGAACTTAGCTATACCTAGGTCTTTCATTTCAAACTCTCTCTTGAGATATTCAACTGTTTGGGCGATTTCCCCAGAGGTTCCTAGGATATTCAAATCATCCACATATACTGCTATGATTACAAACCCTTTGTTTGCAAACTTCTTTATAAAAATACATGGACTGATGAGATCATTCTTATAGCCTTCTTTAGATAGGTACTCACTTAATCTCATATAAATCTCATTATCCAGTGGACCATATAAATATGCGGTCACTACATCCATTAGCTGCAAGTTAAGTTTTTCTCTTATAGCCAGACTTATTAAAATCTAAAAGTTGTTGCATCTATCACAAGGGAGTATGTCTCCTCATAATCTATTCCTGGTCTTTGTGAGAATCCTTGTGCTACAAGCCGTGCCTTATATCTCACGATTTCATTATTCTCATTTCTCTTACTTACAAAGATCCATTTGTGTCCCACTGGCTTTATATCGAATGGTGTTCTTAAGATCAGACCAAACACATTCCTTTTCTTTAATGAATTCAACTCCACTTCAATAGCTTCTTTCCATTTTAACCAATCTTTACTTTGAGTGCACTCTAATATAGACGTGGGTTCATGATCCTCATTTATTTCAAGTGCTACCTTGTATGCAAATATTTCATAGATGTCGACATCTTTTCGGTTCCATTGAATTCCAGACATGATATAATTTATTGAGATCTCATTATTATCAATACCTTCAGGACCTTGGGGTTCAGCGTCCCAAACCTCATTTATCGGTACCTTAGGGTTTGCCGCGGCTATGTCTATGGTTTCCTTAACCTCGGTTTGATTTGCACCTTTTTTGATTTCCGAGGATTCTTATCTTTGGAACCAATTGGTCTACCACATTTCAAACATGCCTTAGACTCTATAGCAACTTGATTGTGTTCCTTTTGAACATCAATACGTACTTGTGCATTACAAGCTGGTATGTACGACTTCGTAACTCTCTTTGGGTCAGCAAAAGAATCTGGCAATTGATTAGCTAGCTTTTGTAAATGTATAATCTTTTGGACCTCTGCCTCACATGCTAGAGTCCGAGGATCTTGCATTTTTAAGGATGTTTGATTCCATGATATTTCTTTGACCAGCTTGTTTGTCTCTCCACCCAACATAGGAAATTCGGATTCAAAAAACTGACAATCCGCGTATCTAGCCTTAAATAA
>NC_025693.1:5740450-5748377 GCF_000633955.1 Camelina sativa
TTTGCAAACTTCTTTATAAAAATGCATGGACTGATGGGATCATTCTTATAGCCTTCTTTAGCTAGGTACTCACTTAATCTATTGTACCACATACGCCCACTTTGTTTCAGTCCATAAAGGGATTTGTTTAGCCTTATGCAGTATTGTTCTCGAGAACCACTCTTATCTTTGAGCTCAATACCCTCTGGTAATCTCATATAAATTTCATTTTCCAGTGGACCATATAAATATGCGGTTACAACATCCATTAACCGCAAATCCAATTTTTCTCTTATAGCCAGACTTATCAAAAATCTAAAAGTCGTTGCATCCATCACAAGGGAGTATGTCTCCTCATAATCTATTCCTGGTCTTTGTGAGAATCCTTGTGCTACAAGCCGTGCCTTATATCTCACGATTTCATTATTCTCATTTCTCTTACTTACAAAGATCCATTTGTGTCCCACTGGCTTTATATCGAATGGTGTTCTTAAGATCAGACCAAACACATTCCTTTTCTTTAATGAATTCAACTCCACTTCAATAGCTTCTTTCCATTTTAACCAATCTTTACTTTGAGTGCACTCTAATATAGACGTGGGTTCATGATCCTCATTTATTTCAAGTGCTACCTTGTATGCAAATATTTCATAGATGTCGACATCTTTTCGGTTCCATTGAATTCCAGACATGATATAATTTATTGAGATCTCATTATTATCAATACCTTCAGGACCTTGGGGTTCAGCGTCCCAAACCTCATTTATCGGTACCTTAGGGTTTGCCGCGGCTATGTCTATGGTTTCCTTAACCTCGGTTTGATTTGCACCTTTCTTTGATTTTCGAGGATTCTTATCTTTGGAACCAATTGGTCTACCACATTTCAAACGTGCCATAGACTCTATAGCAACTTGATTGTGTTCCTTTTGAACATCAATACGTACTTGTGCATTACAAGCTGGTATGTACGACTTCGTAACTCTCTTTGGGTCAGCAAAAGAATCTGGCAATTGATTAGCTAGCTTTTGTAAATGTATAATCTTTTGGACCTCTGCCTCACATGCTAGAGTCCGAGGATCTTGCATTTTTAAGGATGTTTGATTCCATGATATTTCTTTGACCAGCTTGTTTGTCTCTCCACCCAACATAGGAAATTCGGATTCAAAAAACTGACAATCCGCGTATCTAGCCTTAAATAAATCACCCGTAGTTGGCTCTAGATACTTAATACTGGTGGGAGAATCATATCCAACATATATTCTCATCCTCCTTTGAGGTCCCATCTTTGTTCTCTGTGGTGGAGCAAGTAATAGGTACATAAATGGCACATCCGAATGTCTTTAGATGGGATATGTCTGGCTCATGACCCGTTAGTAATTGGGATGGTGAATATTTATGCTCACTAGATGGCCTGATGCGTATAAGCTCAGCTGCATGAAATACTGCGTGTCCCCAAGCCGACACATGAAGCTTCGACCTCATAAGTAATGGCGGAGCAATCAATTGAATTTGTTTAATGAAGGATTCTATTCTGTGTATGTACATGTGCCACAGGATGTTCCACACTTACCCCCATGGAAATAANCCTTGTATCCTTTCCAGAAAATTTAAAGTCTCTTTAGTGACTTTTACTGGTGATGGCCTTATAATGAGTTTTCCTTGTGCACATGCTACACACGTGAGATTTTTAGGGATAACTCTTCTCTCTTTAAGAGTGTGCCCATTTGAATTCAATATTAGCTTACGCATCATGCTAGAACCCAGATGGCCAAGCCGGTCATGCCATAGAGTGAATTGTTCATTGAACATCTTGTTCATTGCCAAATTAGCCTCTATCATATTTATTTTAGCATGGTAAAGACCAGTAGATAATGCGGGTATAGTCTCTAAGACTTTCTTATGGCCTTGGATGATTTCAGTAATATGTAGGAACTCTTGGTTTCCTTCACCCTTAGTTTCACATGGAAACCATTTAAACAAATATATTTGAAACTTAATAAACTCCTCTTTGAGCTGGGTGAATATAAGACATCACTTATTTCAAGATGTGTGCCATTTGGTAATAAAATATGTGCCTGGCCGTAGCCTTCAATTAGGCTTGCTATACCCGCTATTGTGCTAATATTGGCATTTTTCAAAGTGAGATTAACAAAATATCTCTTGTCCTTCAAAATTGTGTGGCTTGATCCACTATCCACCACAAGAATGTTCTTGTCCTCAGCCATTTCTAATATGGACAAGAATTTATGTTTTAAACATAAAGTAATAAAACAAACAATTTTATATTGAAGGAAATAAAATATTTGAATTTAAACCAAAATTATAATCTAATAAAATTCAAAGTCATAATACATAGAGAATTAAAATAAATCAAAATAACAAATGCTAAATTTAATTATCCTCTCTTAGGCAATCAGAAGTCTCATAATCCAACTGGTCATCATTCTCATGGTCGAAATCTCCTTCACCATCGTGATGAACCAGGTTAGCTTCTGGATTCGTCTTCAAACTCTCTTGATAGAGATCAATAGATTCCTAGGTGTCCTGCATGTCTTAGCCAAATGATTTGCCATACCACATCGGTGACAAACCGATTTAGTCTTGTGTTGCGGTTTGAAGATTCCACAGCCTCGTCCTCGACCACGACCGAAGTCGGATCGGTTCCCACGGCCATAACCATCATAGTGGTTTCCTTGGTAATTGCCACGACCACCACGTCCTCTTCCACCACGGCCACAACCATGATGCTTGTCTCTATGGACGTAGTTAGACTCTTTAGTCTCCTTGGGCCCTTTAGGCTCCTTCTTGGTCATATCTACCTTGTGGGCTTCTGGCAATGGAGTAGAACCAGGAGGCCTCACTGCATTGTTCATCAAAAATAGCTCATTGTTTTGCTCAGCAAGTAGCAAACAAGAGATGAGACTTGTATATGTCTTAAAACCCTTTTCACGATACTTTTGCTGAAGCAGTATGTTATTGGTGTGAAAGGTTGAGAATGTCTTCTCTAGAAAGTCCTCCTCAGTAACCTCCTTACCACATAGTTTCAAGATCGAGACTATCTTAAATAGCTCTGAATTATACTCATCCACGAATTTGAAATCTTGGATCTCCTTAGGTTTTTCCAATCGAATTGAGCCTTTGGTAGGAGCACCGTCTTTTGGTGTCCATATCTGTTTTTCAACTCTGTCCAAAGGTCAAGAGGATTCTCTATGGTAAGGTACTGGTTCTTGATGCTCTCAGCAAGATGATGGCGAATATGCAAAATCGCCTTGTATCTACTCTTTTCAGTGCAATCATTGTCATCCTCAATGCATTCGCAAAGGTCCTTTGATTTCAGGTTGATCTTAGTGTCCAATGCCCATTGTAAGTAGTTGTCTCCAGAGAAATTAAGGGCAACATATTGGAAATTGTTGAGCTTTTCCATCTACACAATACAAAACATGCATCTGATTACTATCATGCGGTATTTAAGACGGAACCATGCAATTAATTTTCGTATAGGCCATGCGGTTTTTAAGACTGAACCATGCCATCAAATTAAACTAGGCCATGCGGTATTTGAGACCGAAACATGCCATGCCTTGATACATAATTTTGTGGTTAATTCTATGAATGAAAAAACAATCCTAGCCAACAATTATAATCTAGTGTGAACAGGAAAATATGCAGATAATTTTGAGTTTTAGAATTTTTTTTTTTTTTTTTCTAGATAAAATTTCCTTTTTCTTTAAATAGGATATTGACAAATTTTAGGGAGACAAAATTTATCTAGGATTTCGATTTCAAGGATTGATTTTAGGGTTTTGATTTTAGACAAACAATCAACAATAATTGGATTTAAAACATAGAACAATCAGCGTAATATTTTCTCTATAGGATTCGATTTTAGGTTTCTAGTTTTAAGGTTTTCATGCAATTGATTTTTTTTTCAAGCAAGCAATCAACAACAATTGGTTCTTTTTTTTTTTTGGTCGAACAAGGGGGATAAACCCCCATTTTATTAAGAAACATAAAGAAAAAAACTACAACCGAATGCTTCTTGGGCGCGAAGACCCATTTGCATCCTCTAAACAAAGCAAACTAACACATTCAGGACTAGAAGGAAACATATGAAATCCTAAAGTCAAAGAAAAGGCATAGTTAGCTAACCCGTCCGCAAGACGATTAGCTTTCCTATACACATGTGAGATACGGACTATCCAGTCCTTTGATAAGTAGCCATAGCACAAACGTACTAGGAAGGACAGTGGATGGGAATCTTCAATCCCTGTCCGCAAAAAGCCAACCACAATCTCCGAGTCGACCATTGGTTCTTTAAACATGGCATAATCAGTTTAATTGCAAACAATCTAAACAATCCTAAAACCTCATAGCAATCGGATTTTTAAAGTTTTAGGGTTTTAGGGTTTAAAAACTTAGGGTTTTTTTGTTGATTGTTTACTTGTAGATTTTAGGGTTCTTATAGAATTAAGGACCTGATTCGATTCATATGTTCTTATAAGGTTTGATTGTTTACCTTAACACCTTTTGGGGTTGAATGGAATTGATCCGGGAGCTAAAGACCTCGGATAACAAATAAGCTGATCACGAACAGGCCATGAACCTCAAGCTTGATCACAAACTAGAAACAAACCTCGGACAGATTATGAACACGAACTGATCACGAGCATAGGTTGATTACAAACACAAGCTAGTTACAAACTTAACCACCGACTGCGAGTATGAACGAACAGGAACTTATGTGCGGCGGCGGTTTAGGGTTTTAGGGATTTCCTTAGTTGGAGTTTAGGGCAAACTCGTGCTGATAACGTGTTGTGAAACTAGAAAAACAAAGGTTGTATTCTCTTCTTCTTATTATTGATCTTATCGAATAAAGAGTACATTATATAGTAGTTTACAAAGCATAATCCTCAACTGACTTAGAATAGAGAAGGTGGCTGATGGGCCTTGTGGACTTGGACATGTGAGTGGGCCGGTTATGGAAATCTATCCTAAGTGATTTACAACAAGTTTCCCATATAGTAACCTTTTAATTTTTTTTTTGTGCTAAAATTTCTGGTTTTATATTGAATATAGGGACTATGTATAATTAGTTACATAGATGAAAATAAAATAAAAAGTGCTCTCGTAACGACATCGAGATGAACAAACCCAGTACAAGAGCAAACAACTTAAATAGAGGGAGAGGCTTGAAACCAAAACTTAAGAGCATCCTTGAACTACCCAAGGTTAAATCTCATCATCTCAAACTATATACGAAGACCACAATTTCACGGTTTTGTTTTACTTTTTAGAAATACCTGGAGCTGTCCTCGCAGATGATTCACCTTTAGTACTCACCACCCCGAACCCACTATGCTTTTTATGCCATGGAAAGTGGAAATAGCGTCAAAATATTGAAACACACGTTCCTCTTCTTTTAATAATAAACCAAGCCCATCGTATCCATGATAATTTGTGTCTTACGCTTCGATTGTTGTTAGTCTAGCAAACGTAATTTTTGTTTATTAAGTTGCTAGCTAACAAGGATTCTGACCCAAAGCAAGAATATAAACTAACATCTCAACTAGTTGTACAAATTCTAAACAAACTATAATTTACATAAATGATGCGATCAAACTCTATCCGGGGACGAAGTTGGTGGCGTAAGCCCAAGAATTATTGTTAGCCACAGGGTCTGCGATATGATCGAACAAGTTCTCGATTGGACCTTTACCGGTAACAATGGCTTGAACAAAGGATCCAAACATTGGGAACAGCGCAAGACGACCGTTCTTGAGCTCCTTCACCTTCAGTTTCGAGAAGATTTCTGGATCTTCTGCTAAGTTCAATGGGTCAAACGCCCGACCTGGGTAAAGTGGGTCAAGTCCTTCACCAAGAGATCTGTGTTCCCGCCTTGAACCACACGGCTTCACGAAATTTGACTCCGTTTTTTGAGAGGATCACTGGTGTTGGTGCGGGAATTGGCACCCCCAACATACCGGTCTAACCAACAAGTAAACCAATTATCTAAACCGGTTATTCGGTCCCGAAATGGATTCAGCCTTCGAATGAAGGCCCAAAAGTGTTAAAAAGCCCAGCTCAGGAACAAGGAACCGACTTCCCAGATCGCCCGGCGGCCGACTTAACAAAGAACAAGAAACTTTCCTAATCTTAATCCAATTCATTAGGAAAGTGGCTATATTCTGTAATATAAGGCATAGTATAAATAAAGGGATACCCCCTCATTGTAAAGCATCCAGCAATTTATAATAAAACCCTAGATTCTTCATTGTTCTTGAGCAAAACCCTAACTTGTTTTCCAAGAGATCTAAATCCCCTTTTAATTTCTAGTTTTGATCCGATTCTTTGAGAAAGTTCTTAAGTGAATTTGTTTCTCCCATCAAACAAATTCATTGTATGAAACCCAGTTTCTACAATTGGCGCCGTCTGTGGGGACGCTAAGTTCTCAAGTCATTTCTCTTTTAGATTCTTTCGAAACTTATCAACCAAGAAAGACCATGTCTCTAGCATCCAACGATGCTGTCACAAACACGACCGCTCCTCAGCAAGACGACCTAACCATCGGAGCCACCGGTTCGCAAGGTGTCACCATGGGTCAACCCCTGATTCCGGATGCGTCCACTCTTCTCGTCTATGTCCGACGCAACCTTAACACATCAGCAAACCCAACAGACGACTCGACAGCACCCTCATCCAAGGCAGAGGATGTTGAAGTGCCCAATCACGGAACCCAAGGGCCTGATGGAGAATTACCCGCCGATGGATCTGTCGCTAGACAGACTTTGGCCGCGCAAACCACGCAGGCTTCTCAGCTCGTCTCAGTGGACAATATTTGGGTCGTGTTCGGAACAATGTCTAAGGAACTCTTTCAGGCGATCTCCAACATGAACCAACGGATGGATGCAGTTGAACGATAAGATGTTCGAGGCAGCACAGCGGACCCCATTCACCAAACGAATCCTGGAAATGGACGTTCCGGCAGTAAAACTGAAGCTTCCGAACTACGAAGGGAAGAAGGATCCAATACAATACTTGACCTCGTTCCATCGATGGTTGATTTGAATGCATGTGGATGTCTAGGCTCAAATCAGTAAAGGTTGTGATATGCTTGTCTAAAGTCTTTAAGTACAGCTCATTCAACTTGCATCATAGTATTAGTAACTTGGACATTGATTCTAGATGGTCTATTTGCAAGCTTTAGGAGCTGAGATCCCACTTTCAAACCTCACTTACCTTCTTATGTCTTGTTTATTTGCTTGAGGGCAAGCAAAGACTAAGTTTGGGGGTGTTGATGTTCATATATTTTACCTTGTTTTCCCTTAGTTTATTCACATCTTTTGTATCTTTTGCTATCCATTTTCACCATTATTGCATAGCTTTAGGACCAATCATACATTAGAGTTTAGTTGCATTGCATTTGCATCTTTTCATGCATAAACAGGTGATTTTGGAGCTTAAGGAGCATGGAAGTAATGCTGAGGAGAAGTGAAGCAATCATGAAGGAAAGGCAAGAGAATTAAGGCTGAAACAACAAGGTCCGGAGTCCAACTCGACCGCACACTCGACCAGACACTCGACCGTGTGCTGAGGAGGACTCGACCGAGTGGAGAACGCACGAGAGAAGCCAGCTCGAGCTTCCCCTCGACCGAGCACAGGTCGAGTTGACCGAGCCGTTGACTATTTTGTCTTTTAGTATTTTTAGGGCTTCTACTCCCTCTCCTATATAAAGCCTTGTACCTGCAGCCACCAAAGGAGTCCAGCTTTTTAGATATTCTCTAAACTTAGTTTTTACCCTTTTGGGAATTATTCTTTTTGTACTTTTATTTTTCTTAGATCTTGTACTTGTTTTGAGAGAAAAGACTAGATTCTTGTATTTTGTTGGTTTCATAACTTTTAAGATATAAAGATTTCGAGTTTTATTTCTTCATCAATATTGTAGATCTCT
>NC_025693.1:5749019-5750141 GCF_000633955.1 Camelina sativa
GAAGCATAGATAAGGCTAGATCTAGAGCTTACCATTAGGCTTGCTAAGAGATTAGAGGTCTTGTTTGGTTTGAGATGTATTGCTTAATGCCTGCTTGTGTAGATTCTTTACTTTGTGAGAACAAGTCTAGAGATGCATAGGTTTGATTGTTTCTTGCCATGAGAGTGGAGGAAACTTGTCTTAGATTTATATGTCTAGAGATTAGCTCAAGGTTTGCTTGAGATTTGTTGGCCAAAGTGTGATAACCTCATTCATTAGTCCAGCCCATGAATCCCTCCTCAAGGCCTTCTTTGTTTATTGATTTTAAAGTCTTAATCCTGTTGCTAGCTTGTTGTTTGATTCGTTTTTGCATTGCTCTGTTTTTATTGTGTTGCTCTGTTTCCCGGATTTATCCAGCTCGACCCTGCACTCGATCTACACTCGATCGAGTGCTTGCTCGAGTTCATCCCCAGAACTCTTGTTTATGATTTGTAGTTGTCCTGTCTTATCTCTTGTTTCATTCTAGTTGCATTTCTATTGCATTTACTTAGTGTCCTGTTCATTTCTTGTATTGCATTAGTTCATTAGCATAGTTTTTATTTCTGTTCTTGTTTCATAACTACTGCAATCATTCTGTTCTATTTGCATTTAGCTCTTAGTTCTTGTACTTTTACTTTCCGCACTTGCATTTTCATCATAGGATTGTTAGTGACAAACAATCTTTACATTTGGCTTAACTTAGATTCATATACATATTTTAATTGTTCACAAACACTCATTTAGGATTGACATCTCTTATACTGCAACTGAATAAGGGGAATTGAATCACCCATCCATCCATCCATTCATATCTCATTGCATACATTCATCATCATTCACCACCACCAAAGAAAGCTTGTTTCATGGCTCCAGCAGAAGCGGGTGTGCCAATGCTTCGCCACACCATGATGGTCGACAGTTCCGATCTTAATGACCGCCTACACGAGCCTGAGCTCAATTGTGAACCTGTTCGAGTCTCTACTCTCGTTTGTTGATGCACACAAGGTCTAAGGGGAAAGACAATCTTCAAAGGCCTATTGACAACATACATAGGAAGCACAAGGGTTTGGGGAATCAAAGAAGAAGGGTAGTTCAAGTTCAGCA
>NC_025693.1:5751656-5752910 GCF_000633955.1 Camelina sativa
CTATGACAGAACCATAAGGTCATCATCAACTGATCAAGAGGACAAGTACAAGAAGGACTTGAAGATGGTCAATGAGAAGCTTGACAAGATCCTTCTTAGCCAACAAAAGTCTATTCACTTCATTGGTGAAGAAGAGGTTCCAGTTCAAGAGGGGGAGACTGAATTTGCTGAGTTGTGCTACATGCAAAACCAGGGAGGATTCAAAGGCTACAACCAAGGAGGTTTCAAGAACAACAATCTCTCTTATAGGAGTACCAATGTGGCTAACCCTCAAGACCAAGTGTACCTACCTCAACAGCCTCAACAGCAACAACACTATGTCCCCAAACAACAACATCAAGTGTTCCAGCCTCAGTTGTGTCCCCCACCAGGGTTTCAGACTAACCAAGGCCAAGAACAAGACTTAAGAGCTATGATGCAGCAGTTGTTGATTGGGCAAACACAAGGAAAGATTGAGGAAGCCAAGCAGTTTGCTGAAGTGAATCAAAGGCTAACATCCCAGTATAATGATCTTAACATGAAGTTCGAAGGTCTCAACTCTAGAGTGAAGTATATGGAGAGCAACATTGCCTTTACTTCTGCTCCTAAACCCTACCAACTCCCTGGAAAAGCTGTTCAAAATCCATGGGAGTTCACTGCAAAAGCCATCCATATCTCTGATGAGGAAGTCACTGAGGACAGTGATGTTCAAGATGAGGAGGGTTGGTCAGTTATTGAAGCTTTGAGTGAAGTTTGTGCAGAGAAATCTGAATCCGCCATTGCACTCGACCAGGAACTCGAGCCCGCACTCGACCGAGTGCCTGATCGAGTGGTCGATCGAGCTGAAGGATCAGGAGCTGTTAAACCTGCTAAGTACATTCCTCCTGCTTACAAACCACCTCTACCATTCCCAGGATGTTTCAAAGCACAAAGGATCAAGGAATTAAGGGAAATAATTGAGAAAAAGGAGATGTTGGCTAAGCAACAAAAGGACGAAGAAGCTTTGAAAGAAGAAGTTGTGGTTGAGAAACAAGAGGAAGTGATGGCTATTCAAGAGATCATCATTGCTTACCAAGAAGAGGAGAGAGGACCTGCCTTGGAACAGTATGAACCTTATCCTCTCTATAGAGATTTTTTGCTTGATTTGTCAAAGAAGAAGGCTCAAACTCAAGATGAGAAGGATCTTGAGAACCTTGGAGGAGTGATCATCCCAATTAAGCTTAAGGATCCAGGGCCATTCTATCTGCCTTGCACAATCAGTTACCTCCACTACAA
>NC_025693.1:5754567-5757669 GCF_000633955.1 Camelina sativa
CAATGCCTTTGTGATTTGGGAGCTTCAACTAGTGTGATGCCATACTCCATAGCTCAAAAGCTTGGGAGAACTGATTTCAAATCCACCAACCTCCATGTATGCCTAGCTGATGGGTCAAACAGAGAAGTAGTTGGAAGGTTGGAGAATGTCCCACTCAAGATAGGGAAGGAAAGGGTTCATATAGATTTTGTGGTATTGGAGATGGACAAAGAACCTGAAGATCCTATCATCCTTGGGAGGCCATTTTTAGCCACTGTTGGAGCAGTCATTGATGTCAAGGAAGGTCTTGTGACTTTGAACATTGCTGAGGGTATAGTTATGAAGTTCAACATCTATAACCCAACCAACCTTCCTACCATTGATGATCAGCCATTCACTATCAAGGACAAAGGTGGTCAAGAGGTCTTAAGTGATAAAGCAACTCCAAAGGCTGAGCTCTCACTTCAAGAGGATTATGTGGAGAAGCTTAAGAGGTCAGTTCACGAGCTGACTAGTATGGTTGAGGATCTCCAAGTTAAGTTAAGCAAGAGGTCTTTGAGGAAAGCAAGACCAAGGCTCAAAATCAAGAAGAAGTATGGTTTGTGTGCTAAGGGTGAGGTTATCAAGGATCAACTTCACAGTGACCAAGAGGTTCCAGGGAGGATTTCATCACCTCCTTGATATCTAGACCACGTTTAAGAAAGAAACCAAAGTCAAGCTTAGTGACTCTAAACAAGCTCACAAGGGAGGAAGTCCCTAAGGTATCCTTTGTAAATATGCTTTATTTTCTTAGTAGTTTTGATGTGTTTTCTTTTATGTTTGTGTTGGACAGGCCTTTTAGTGAAAATGTAGATGGGTAAGGAGAGATTTGGAATTGGAGAAGGGGAAACGCAAGCCCACTCGACCAGGCCACGAGAGGTACTCGACCGAGTTGGAAAAGAACTAAGGCCCATTTGATCTTCAAATTGCTAGAACGATCGAGTGGAGGGAAGAACAAGAAGAAAATTTTGAATTTTCAAACTTTGGTCAAGGGAGCTCGAGCACGTGCTGGTCGAGTGTGGGGTCGAGTGGCAGCAAAAAGTAGGTCAAAGATTCCCAATTCAAATTTGAATGGTATGGACGCTCCACCCTTGTCTCCTTGTCCCCTTAGCTTCTTTATATAGACCTTGCATGACATTATGCCTCTCACACTCTCTCATTTGCTCAAAACAACTAAGTTCAAGTTTTAAAATCTCTCTCAAAGTTCATCTTNACCAAGAGGTTCCAGGGAGGATTTCATCACCTCCTTGATATCTAGACCACGTTTAAGAAAGAAACCAAAGTCAAGCTTAGTGACTCTAAACAAGCTCACTAGGGAGGAAGTCCCTAAGGTATCCTTTGTAAATATGCTTTATTTTCTTAGTAGTTTTGATGTGTTTTCTTTTATGTTTGTGTTGGACAGGCCTTTTAGTGAAAATGTAGATGGGTAAGGAGAGATTTGGAATTGGAGAAGGGGAAACGCAAGCCCACTCGACCAGGCCACGAGAGGTACTCGACCGAGTTGGAAAAGAACTAAGGCCCATTTGATCTTCAAATTGCTAGAACGATCGAGTGGAGGGAAGAACAAGAAGAAAATTTTGAATTTTCAAACTTTGGTCAAGGGAGCTCGAGCACGTGCTGGTCGAGTGTGGGGTCGAGTAGCAGCAAAAAGTAGGTCAAAGATTCCCAATTCAAATTTGAATGGTATGGACGCTCCACCCTTGTCTCCTTGTCCCCTTAGCTTCTTTATATAGACCTTGCATGACATTATGCCTCTCACACTCTCTCATTTGCTCAAAACAACTAAGTTCAAGTTTTAAAATCTCTCTCAAAGTTCATCTTTTGCTCAAACTTTGTTCTTTCAAGTTTTTGGGTCACTAACCTATTAACTTTGAGCTTTGAGTCTATTCTCTTTAGTTTTTTTTGAAAATGTCTTCAAAGATCACCAGGAAGTCTCAACAAACCGCTGCAAGCTCCATGGAACGTCGTGATGCTGACTTAGAATCAAGAGGAGAAGCTAGAAGGACAACTCGAAGCCCCACTCGATCATGCACTCGACCGTGTGGCGGTTTGAGCAGCCGATCGAGCCAGATGCCGTGTCCAAGGAGAGAGCCAGTTGAGGAAGATCCTGAGAGGACTGAAAGTGAGGAAGAAATGGAGCCAACTCTCAATGAGTTTATGAGGAGACACAAGGCCAAAGGTAAGAGGCCAGCTGTTGAGGTTGAACAAAAGGAGAGTGAGAATGAGAGTGAGGAAGAAAGTGAAGAAGAAGAGTTAATGGATGATGGAGAGGCAGAATCTTGTGGGTTATCAAAGAGACAGCTTTATGATGCTTTCATGAGAATGGAGTTCCTGGGGACTAGATATCCACACAAGGAAACCATGGAAAAGCTAGCCATTGATGGAGATGTGGAGTATCTCTTTGAGAAGAGCAACTTAACCAAGTTCATGGGGCTTTGCATGGAGGGCTACAAAGAAGAAAGTTGTGAGTTCCTAGCCACTGTCAAGCTGCATACATATGCAAGGAAGAACCATGAGGTTGGAGCTGGTCACATTTCCTTCACTATCAAAGGGAAGAAGCATGAGCTTTCAATAAAGAAGATAGCAAATGTGTTTGGATTTGAGGTTGGGAGCAATAGGAATTTGATGATTCCAAGAGAAGAACTCCTTGCTGTGTGGGAAACCATTGGGGATAACAAGCTCTACTCATCCTCCAATTCCAAGAGCTCAAGGATAAGGAGCCCAGTCCTAAGGTACTTCCACAAAGCTCTTGCCAACACCTTCTTTGCAAGGAAGGAAACTGGGAACATCAATGAGGGGGAGTTAAAGATGATTGACTTGGCTCTCAATGGAATCATCTTTCAAGCAAGAAATGGTACCATCATTCTTGGGAGCACTGTGGAGACTGACCTAGCAATGGTGCTCATTGACTACATGGTTCACTTAAGAATTTGGGTAGGCAAGTTGGAGAACAAGGGCTCAAGAGGAGCACTAACCATTGGAGGCATCATTACTCCAATCCTACAAGCTGCTAAGGTTCCACTAAGAGGAGAAAGGGTCTCACCAAGATGGATTGACTCAAGCTACCTCACCTCTACTCTCATC
>NC_025693.1:5758907-5761183 GCF_000633955.1 Camelina sativa
AGAAGTAGCTCAACTAGAGCACTTTCAAGAGTTGCAAACCCTTTGGAACCAGCTAGGGCTTCAATGTATGAGCCAAATCAGAGGAAGAGGAGCTCAAGTACCTGAGAACAACAGTCTTCAAGGCACTTGACTGGGTCACTCGAGCGCCCACTCGACCGAGCACCACCGACGTACTCGACCGAGTACCAGCCCAGATATGGCTTCCCACCTCCAGCTGCTTATCCAGGTTATCAAAGTTACCCTCCCATCCCACCTCAATACTACATGGATCCAGCTCTCTACCAGCAGTTTTGCCAGCAGCAAGGTCAACATTTTGACATACGCGGTCCAGCTCGACCCCTCCACTCGGACATGCACTCGACCGAGTCACGGTCGATCGCCATAGTCGAGCTGCCCCAAACTCCATCTCCAAGTCAACAACAAGACCCCAACTACTCCTATGACCGCATGCAGATGGATGTGGACAACTTCTTCCACAATCCCTAAGGTACCACCATCACCTTCACTTGTAAATACCATTGCATCTTCATATTATGTTTTGTTTTTAGTCTTGAATCCTCAATCAAATTTCTTTCACACAGAGGACTGTGTGATTTAAGTTTGGGGGAGGGTTTGAGATAGCATTTGATGTTGTGTTTTGTGTTCTTATTTCAAATTTTCAGCATCTTCATATTAGTATTTGCATAAGCATCTAAGGCATACAAAAACCCTAAAAATTTGAAAAATTTTAGCAAAAATCTTTATAAAAAAAAAGAGTGTTAATGTAGTTTGCATTGCATATTAGGATCTTGTTTAGCATGTTTCATGTAGGATTGTATAATATTTGCATTAGGGATCTATGATGAGTATTTCCTTGTTAGCTTGCTTATTCACTAGACTAGGATCAATGCCCAAGTTAATAGTACTTTGATGCTAGTTGAGTGGTTAGAAGCATAAGATTGAACCAAGCCTTGAATTCCTGCATTGTATTTGGTCTAAATTGAAGCATGTTGTGATTTGAAACCATTTCCTACTTATAAAAACCTAATATTGACTTACAATTATCAATGTGTGCATTGCTTTAAACTCATTGATACCATATACGTACTTGGATCATCTTTCTCCTTTTTACCACTCTTGTTGATCCAAGTAGCTGATTTCTTCATTAAGAATCAGTTTCCCTACCCTCAACCAAACCTTTCTTTTAAGCCATGTTTATTCTTGAGTATGTGAGGCCTATTTTTGGGATTGAGCTTGGTAGAAAGTGTTAGGTTTGAACTGACAAGAGTAAGACCTTGTGTAGTTCTAGTTTGCATTTTTTCAAACTAGATAGGACTAGGTGGTTCACTTGTTGGGTTTGGGACTTGGATGTTATGAAAAGAAAAGAAAGAAAAGAGAAAGAAAAAGGGTAGAGTCTTTAAGAGGAGAATGAGTTTAAGCAAAGTCTAGTGAAAGGATAGGAAGTAAAAATTGTTTAAGATGGTTCTAGCTAAAGAAAGGAAAAGAAAGAAAAGAAAAGTCTAGCAAAAAGCTTATATGCCTTAAGAATAAGAAGAAAAGAGAACCATAGCAAATAAGTAAGAATCCCCCATCCCACTAGAAAGATCAAATAAGAAACCTCTTCTAAGACTAGAAAACCAAAAGAGAAAATGGTGAAAGAGAAAAAAAGAAGTAAAGGGTAGCACTAGGATCATTTGGGTTTAGATTGCTAGGATAAACACTTTGGGTACCTTTGGGTAGACAAGGTTTTGTTCTTGTATGTGTCTAAGTGTTCTTACCTTTAGCATTCTTCTAAAGCTCAATCCAATTTTCATGAGAGAACCTTGATATTGATAAGCCCCACTCTAAAAGAGACCATCATTGTCTCAAAACCTTTACCTCCAAGCCAAATGAGTTTAAGCATTGCATAGAATTGATTCATGTTCTTGATTAATGAATGTTAAAGGAAATGGTTGATTTGAATGCATGTGGATGTCTAAGGCTCAAATCAGTAAAGGTTGTGATATGCTTGTCTAAAGTCTTTAAGTACAGCTCATTCAACTTGCATCATAGTATTAGTAACTTGGACATTGATTCTAGATGGTCTATTTGCAAGCTTTAGGAGCTGAGATCCCACTTTCAAACCTCACTTACCTTCTTATGTCTTGTTTATTTGCTTGAGGGCAAGCAAAGACTAAGTTTGGGGGTGTTGATGTTCATATATTTTACCTTGTTTTCCCTTAGTTTATTCACATCTTTTGTATCTTTTACTATCAATTTTCACCATTATTGCATAGCTTTAGGACCAATCATGCATT
>NC_025693.1:5762402-5764400 GCF_000633955.1 Camelina sativa
TTGATTTTAAAGTCTTAATCCTGTTGCTAGCTTGTTGTTTGATTCGTTTTTGCATTGCTCTGTTTTTATTGTGTTGCTCTGTTTCCCGGATTTATCCAGCTCGACCCTGCACTCGATCTACACTCGATCGAGTGCTTGCTCGAGTTCATCCCCAGAACTCTTGTTTATGATTTGTAGTTGTCCTGTCTTATCTCTTGTTTCATTCTAGTTGCATTTCTATTGCATTTACTTAGTGTCCTGTTCATTTCTTGTATTGCATTAGTTCATTAGCATAGTTTCTATTTCTGTTCTTGTTTCATAACTACTATAATCATTCTGTTCTATTTGCATTTAGCTCTTAATTCTTGTAGTTTTACTTTCTGCACTTGCATTTTCATCATAGGATTGTTAGTGACAAACAATCTTTACATTTGGCTTAACTTAGATTCATATACATATCTTAATTGTTCACAAACACTCATTTAGGATTGACACCTCTTATACTGCAACTGCATAAGGGGAATTGAAACACCCATCCATCCATCCATTCATATCTCATTGCATACATTCATCATCATTCACCACCACCAAAGAAAGCTTGTTTCATGGCTCCAGCAGAAGCGGGTGTGCCAATGCTTCGCCACACCATGATGGTCGACAATTCCGATCTTAATGACGACATGTTGCTCGATCAGATCGACTTCGCCGAGGAACTGTGCGATCAAGCTTTGGTCCGAATCCAGAACTACCAAAATGCTGCAACCAAGTATTATAACAAAACTGTTTGCCATCAACGTTTCAACGAGGGTGACCTGGTTCTACGCGAGGTTTACGAGAATACCAAGGAAGTAAACGCCGAAAAACTCGGCGCTCGTTGGGAAGGGCCATACCTCATCTCCAAAGCAGTTCTCCCTGGCGTTTACGAACTCCTAACCATGGATGACGCGCAGGTCAAAAACTCTTGGGATGCGGCTCATCTCAAGCATTACTACTATTAGATCGCCTTTGTGGCCATAATAAGAAGGTCTCGAAAATCCGATCGCCTTTAATATTTTGTACTATGAACTACGACTGGCTTGATCCCAATTTTGGGTATGTAGGCAGCCCTTAGTCTTTTTGGTAAGATTCAGTGGGCGCAGCTAGACATTAATAAAATTTCTTTTAACAAAAGAGGAATTTTTATCTATTTCAAAATTGAAATAAAGGCCAGCTCGGCACTTCGCCAAATAAAAAGAGCAATCTTTCAGCTCGGCACTTCGCCAAATAAAAAAAGCAATCTTTCACTTCGGCACATCGCCAAAAAAAAAAAATGATGAATACTGCAAACAGAATCACTAGCCTTATGATCTTAGAGAGTTGATCCGTAGTGACATTTTCGTCCTGCTGTGATCTCAACCTCCTTGACGATTCACAGGCGCAGAGCTCGAGAGGTCGGATTTCGATGGCTCCTCGACGATCTGACGTTCCCACCTTAGTTCTTCCAGACGGACCGACGGGACTCCCGCACCTCTGGGCGCCATCTCTTCGAGGAATGCGCATGGACTTTCTATGGTGTTGCTCTCCAGGAAAAAGTGGTCCGTGGATTATAGATGGAGGATGTATTGCCTTAGTGTCTCTATGCGACTCCTGTAGAAGGGAATCTCCGTGATATGCAGGTGTTCCGAATCGCCCAGAGGTTCGTAATCACCTTTTGGCAGACCGGGTAACATGGCCCTGGCGACCTGTTCTTGACATCGGGCACGGTCAGCAAGCAGTCGGGTCATACGCCAGTTTGCCAGATAGAAGCCATCGGCAATAAGCTCGTCAAGAACCGTGATGGTTCCTCCTAAACGGCAGAGCTGGTAGATAAGGTCGTACTTCCGACGAAAGGCCTTGATGTACGAGCTCATACTCTGACAGCGTGCTCGGTACATACGGGTTTCTTTCTGTAAAGTATCCCCTTCAGGTTCCGCGCTGTCAGATCTGCTCCCCCCAATAATAGCAAGCTCACGAGATTGGGACAGAACCGTCCCTTCTAAG
>NC_025693.1:5764598-5768639 GCF_000633955.1 Camelina sativa
GGGGGGGGGCACATCTGATGCTTCGGGGTCAAAACCACTGACTCTGGCGGCAGTTAACTCTCGAGCTCACCTTAACCATGTGAATCGAGTAGTTATCGGCATACTTTACAATTTGTCTATCTAAAATTTGGATGTGAGATGCTCAACATACCCGTTTCCATCTATTTATAGTGAGAAGGGGGGAGATAACCGCTGCGTCCCAAGATTTTCGCACCAGTAAGATCGCAAGGAGGTACTCGCCAATCAGGTTGCATTGTTAAACCGCGTTCACATTTAATGTTGCGGTTATGCCTCGGGAACGTGTCAAAAAAAAAAACTACGACATCCTGGCCAGATGATCGACTTAAGTCATTACGGAGTAAATCTTCGACGACAGATAAGCCGAACCCAGAGTATTCTTTTGAATTGTTTCACAAGTTCCGGTTCGGAGGGATATGTAAGCCGAACCCAGAGTCCTTTTTCACCGTCCGTCTTCCAAACTGGAGCAAAGGAAGTAAGCCAAAGTCCCGTACTTCGCCCTCCACCAAAGTGCATATATGCTTGGGTTAAGTGACCTAATAATGATTACTCGATGTAAGCCGGGAGACGTCCCGCCTCGTGTAAAATTCCGAATAGAGATTAAACTTTATTTTTTGCAAAATACAATTTGTCCGAATGTGACAATTTTATTCAAAAACATTATGGCTCAAATCGCCAATTACAAAATATCAGTTATCACGAATTTGGGCGAGCCCCGCTGCAATTTTTCGAGTATCTGTCCTGAGACGCTTCGGCATGGGCCATGGCAGTTGAAGACCTATCTTCTCCCACTCCTCAGTACGGGATTCCAGTGCTCTGATCTTCAGTACCTACCATCAGGGTCTCCTCTTTGGGCATAAAGGAAATATTCCACGCGAGCACAAAAGGAAATTTTCCAAGAAAACGAAAGTACTGAAGGACCGGCTACAAAACGGGCAATGTCATTACAAAGGCTTCAAAAGAAAACAGGATTCAAAAAGAGTTCATAAAACAAAAAGAAAAACTGCGACTAGGAATCGACGGTCAAATTTTTGAAGGATTGGAAAGGTCGGCTTGGAAGATACCGGCATTAGATCCATGCTGATGTCGAACAGAGTCCGGAGCTGTGGTCCCAGGATGAAGAAGTCCAAAGCCGAGCTGGTCTAGAAACATGGTGAGGTTGCTTCATCCAGTTCTATGATGTCCAACGCCTCGACATCACCCAAGGCTTTCGCTCGCTTTTCTTTGATCTTAGCAACCAAGTCGACGGGACGGACGCACCCTTCCCTAAGAGGTACTCCACAGTTTTGACGACCCCGTGCGCTTGATTGAGGATGTCTTCCTTTGGGCGAGCTACCTTCTCCTGTTTGATAAGATAGGCCTTTACCTTGTCAAGACGACGCTGAGCCTTCTTTGCAGTACCCTTGACTTTGGCTTGCCGGTCTAGGCGTAGTCGACTCATTTCCGACTCGAATTTGGCTCCCAGATCATCGAGCTTCTTTTTTAGTTCAGACTTCTCTTCCTCCAGAATTTTCTCCCGCGATTCCAGCCCGGAAACTTTCACCTCCAGATGCTTGTTATCCTCTTCCTTATTGGCAAGCATGTTCTTAAACTTGTCCGCCACCCGGAGTTGTCCTAGGCACTCTTTCATCTTATCGAACTCAGGTTCCGAGGACGCCATTGATTTAACTCGCCTATCGTACACCAGGGCCAGAGAACTGGCATAAGCAGCAGTCTGCATATTCAAATAATGTCAGTCGGGGGAAAGAAAGAAAAATAAAACAACGACGTGGAGTTTTAAAACAAAACAAGAGGTTCAAGTTGGACCTTAAGTGCAGATTTGGCGACCTTGAGGAACTCATCCGGGAATTCCAGTTTGTCCACTGGCGGAAGGATGACTGAAAATATTTTCAGATTCCTGCAGGGTTCCCCGACAGCTGCCCAATTGCAAACAATAGGACTATCCCCGAAGTAATCAAAGGCGAATTGATCAGATCGGTTAGTCGCTCGCTTTACTCGAAAATGATCAGAGGATTCGAGCTTAGCATCGTCCGCAGAGCATCTCCGGTTTGTTTCCTGCTTGGAGCTTTTGCCTTTGCCTTTATCCTTCTTGGATTTCTTCTTTCTGGCCCCATTGCTCAGCTCCGGAGCAATCTTTTCGGGAATTACGGATTCGACCTGTGGGTTCTGAAGCGAATCATGGGAGGCTGGATTTTCATGGTTTGGATCAATGGTGACCTGATCGTCATCGAAATTTTCAATATCGACAAACTCGTTCCATGTTTGCTCTGATTCAAGGCCCACAGCTTCTTCAACGCGTCGTCGAGTAATGCAATCCCACCTGTGATCAACTCCTACGAAGAGTGTGTCCCTGACTTACTTGAATTCAGGAGCTAAGTTCCGAGCTAAAGTGGGGCGACCTGCGAAATCAAGAGAAAATTAAAATCAGGTCAGAAAACGCGGGTCCGATCTGACAAAACAAAGAACGAGATGATACCGGGCGAGTTATTCCACACTCTTCACCTGGCACATCTCGGGTTCGCAAAAGAACGATCATCTTCTCGGACAAAGAAATAGCGAGCTGCCCATGTCTTGAAGTTACTGACTTTCTCACCAGGGAGGAAGTTGTGTGCCGGCCTCATATTCAACTCCGACGTAAATTCCGGCTTCGGCCGCAATAGTGAGAGCTGCGACGAAATTGCAGACACTACCAGGAGTAAGTTGACAAATCAAGATTTGGTGTCGATGGTGTACCGAGTAAGCAAACTTGGGAGGGGAAACCCTTTGGGCGGGGTCCATGGACGTTGATGCTCTCCGGGGATGATGATGTAGACACCGCAATTTTTGAGACCGCATGAATTCAACATCGTGCAAACGGATTCGACACTGCTTATTGTCTTTTCACCACCAATCCGACCTCGATGATCAAGACATGGAAGGATGTCTTCTATCATGACCCCGCCTGATACGAATTGAGATTCTTCTTCGTTCAGATCGTCCGAAGGCAAGTCGGAAACCGATGCAGCATTGCCACGACTTCTGCGATCAGCAGATCAGGGCGGAATCTCCGAGGTAGGGGTTTCATCCGATCTGGGGTCTGAAGGAAACTCAGCATTTTCCTTCAACCGAATAGACATCTCGCCTCGATCCGACCTGACGGAATTGGGAAGCTTTCGTTTGGAATTTCGGCGGATCAGTTGGTCACTTTCCGTACCGGATGAAGAAGCGGTAGCCGGAGTGTTGGTCATAGCGAGTCGCCAAAGAGTGTGGAAGAAAATTCGGAAAATAAATATTAAAATATATGCGGAAAGAAGAGAGAGAGAACAGAGCAAATACCTTCAGAGATTTGGCGAAAAGTGAAAATGAAGAAGGGTGCCGTATATTTATAGAAGCAAGTGGGCGGCGACCCTACACGGAGTCAAAATGACCTACTCAACCTACGCGACGTTTCAGCTTCCGATCTGATTGAAGCGACACGTTCGACAGGTGTCACGATAGCAATGGGTGGCAAACGGAGCCGAGATTTGGGTGATTAAATTTGATTTTCTTTATGATTTAGATCGGATATTCCCTTCCTATAGTCCGAACATTCGAATTAACTTTCGAATATATCGAACTGGGGGGGACTAATTGTGGGTGCGGAAATTGGCACCCCCAACATACCGGTCTATACCAACAAGTAAACCAATTATCTAAACCGGTTATTCGGTCCCGAGATGGATACAACATTCGAATGAAGGCCCAAAAGCATTAAAAAGCCCAGCTCAGGAACAAGGAACCAACTTCCTAGATTACCCGGCGGCCGACCTAACAAAGAACAAGAAACTTTCCTAATCTTAATCCAATTTATTAGGAAAGTGACTATATTCTGTAATATAAGGCAGAGTAAAAATAAAGAGATACCCCCTCATTGTAAAGCATCCATCAATTAATACTAAAACCATAGATTCGTCATTGTTCTTGAGCAAAACCCTAACTTGTTTTCCAAGAGTTATAAATCTCCTTTTAATTTCTTGTTTTGATATGATTCTTTGAGAAAGTTCT
>NC_025693.1:5768984-5773103 GCF_000633955.1 Camelina sativa
AAGTCTGGTTTTTTTTTTTTTTTTTTTTTTTTTTTCTTAAGTGAATTTGTTTTTCCTATCAAACAAATTCATTGTGTGAAACCCAGTTTCTACAACTGGGAAGGTGCAGCCTAAAGTGCCTAACATTGCCCATCTTCTGTGGATTATTTCGGTCTCACGGTTCATTGTTTCGGGATGATGGATTGGCTGAGAGACCGGCAGTGTCCCAGCCGTAGTCTCCACGGTTAGGTATGATAGCGTGTTTTCCAAGAATGGTCCTAAGTATTTGGGACGGTCTGGTCCGTACCTGTGACAATGTTGTTATAGATACTTAGATGCTAGATAAAATGGTTTTGTGGATTAGCTTAGCTATACCAATACTGAGCAAGAAAAAGTTATTGGGTCGATTAGTAGAGTGTTGATTGGATAATTTCGACAGTTAGTTCACGTGCAGAAGATATATAGAGGTTCTTTATGGCCGTCAGCGAACAATTGGATAGTGTTTCTACTCAACATACTTCATGACGACTCTCTTATTGGTTTATATAGTAGCTTATTATTTTATTTTTTTAGTCAAAAATTTATATAGTAGCTATATATTAATACTAGATAAGGACCCGCCTGATATGCAGGTTTAAAATTTTATAAATTAAATTAAATTTAACAAAAATATTTAAAAAATTGTTATACGCTATTTATAAATTTTATTTTTGTTATAATACACTGATTTTTATCGATTTACAAATCTTTTATATATGTTACTTTTATAAGTGTATTTTTTGTATACCTAAATATATCCTATGTTACAATTATATTTTTTATCACCACCTATAAAATGTCTATATGAAAATTACTACTTCATATTTTACGAAATATTGATGCATATACAACAAACAAACAATATAAAACTATAATATATACCAAAAAATAAAATATTATAATATTCTAAAATAATTAGTATTCAAAAAGACATATATAGATTTATACAAAAATTAAAAATAAATATTATCTCAAACAGAATAATATTTTTAAAAATATATAACAATAATTATTATTATTATATTATTATTTTTTAAAAAATGTTGATTCGTGGTTAAAGCACGGGATATCTTCTAGTGGACAGTAAGATATAGGTTATTTTTGATTATAAGGATGTATTACTTTTAATTATTTAGATAATTTAACCCTTAATGAGATTGTTTTTTTTTTGTTTTAATGCTAATGGTAAACAATGTAATATTCTACTTTTGGGAAGTCATTTTTAAAAAATTTCTTCCCAAATAAGAGTTGTAGGGTGGGCAAAACATTGTAGTTGATTTTTTTTTAATTTAATAACATATATACTATATAGTATATTATATAATCATAGTTGTAGATAATTGACTGATTAAAATGAATGGATTTGAAAAATTAGATTTGGTAAAGATTTTTGTAACCAAATATGAATTTTCTAAATATCTATTTAAATGAATAAGAGAGAATCCAATTTAAATGAAAATAAAAGGGTACAAACTTCAAATTTTCCGTCCCTCTCCACGGAGTGGCCGGCTTCCGCTTGCAGCCTTGCACCATCATTTCGTGGAAGATCCAGAGTTAAAAAGAAATAAAGGAAATGATCCCTGCATTATTAAAAAGAATTCTATTCTATATATATATATATATATTACCCCTGCATTATTTCAAAGTATTATATTATATATATATATATGACTCCTGCAATGGGTGGGCATTTCGATTTAAGTTCGGGTTTGGTTTGGGTTCGGTTCGGTTTGGTTAATTTGGTTTTCATAAAACTCTAACCATAGTCAACCAAAGTTAGTTTAGTTTGGTTTGTGTTTGAGTCGGTTTATATTCAGTTTGGTTTAGTTTGGTTTGTCTTGAATTCGGTTCGATTTTATTCAGTTTAAAAACAATTAATATAACAAAACAAAATTCATTATCCTTTGATAATATATATATATATATATATATATATATATATAATAAACAAGTTGTAAGTTGAATCATTCAAAGAATCCAGGAAAATTTTACTTAAAAATAATAACAATATAAATATTAAATGTTTAGTTATTAGTAGAAGATTAAAATGAAACAAACCAAACAATGTCGAAAGATAGAAAAGTATAATTTCTTGTAACAAGAACCTGTGAGGTCTTTACAATTTTAATTTAAAAATTAGGGTTAAAATTTTAGAGATATTTAAATCTAATCTAAGATAAATGAATTCATAAAGAATATAAGATTATGATTACATATTATACAATAATTATGAATATTATTAGTTATTTAATAAATATAAACACATTGGGTTATCGGTTCGGTTTGGATTTAAACCAAACCAAACCGAACTGTTTGGATTGAGAAAAAATTTAACCAAATGGTTTGAGTGTAGGATTGGGTTTGGTTTGGATCGGCTCGGTTCGGTTTGGTTTGGTTAAAATGCCCACCCCTTCCTGCATTATTAAAAGGAATTCTATCCACAAATGCTACTTGATTTTATCCTTTTTTTGTCAAATGATTTTTATCCTTATTTCTTCAAATTTCTATTCTAAAAGATTTTGTTAAGATATCAAATATGTGATAAGTTAGAACTAATACTGAAGGATATCTTGTGCTAACATTAGTAATACAAATGTGTGTTGCTGAAGGGTTATGGCCAATTCACTCATTGCCAATTGATTTTAAGTTGGAACTCCATAACAAACCCTAATTTAACACAACATTGTTGCAATATATATCATCTTGTTAAACAGATATATGTTGTTGCGATTTGGTAAAACACACAATAATGCTAATCATTCTTGTTAACATATCAAATAACAAAAGTGTAACTCAGATGCAAGGGAACCAAAATATCCCAAGGTTTTAGTATTAGAGATTAAAGAAGGCAGGATTTTCTGCAAAATGGTATTCTTTTTGTTTTCTTTTTTTGTTTGTTTCTGTCTTTCTGAAATAATGTTAAATTTATTCAACAAAAAACCATGTTTTACGTTATACTTTAGCTAATGTTTTTGAATAGATTTTGAAAAAAAAAACAAGTTAGAACAAAGCATTAAGAACATCTACAATGAGGGTTCTTACCAATATTTATAATTTAAATTTTGCGAATTTAAAAGTTTTAACCTTATCATGGGTTCTTAATTTTCAACTTTTCCAATGGTAAAATCTCTTAAGTCAGAGGCTTCCTTTAAAGTATCTGATGGTGCTTTTCAAATGAGCCTGTCAAGATTATATCTCCCCAAAACATAACTAGCATATCGGACTAGAACATCAAATATCGTACTACGTTGAGTATGTGATGTGACAGTGTTTTTTTTTCAACCCGTCCATTTGGATGTGGAGATCCAATGCAAGAGGATTGATGTATGATTCTTTTTGACTCAAATTCTGTCTTGAGACAAGTGGATTCAGTCCCGTTATCATTTCTAACAATCTTAATCTTCTTCCTAAAATTTCTCAGTGTTTTTGAAATTTGAGCTTTAGTACCAACGTTAGGCTCTCGGCTATTTGGACAATATGTGATGAACGATAGCACACAGAATTTGAATTTCCATTGGCCATTCCCACGTCCGGGCCATCTTACTAATTAACTTTTTTAGCTATGTTGTGAAAAGAACCACAAAGACAAAGAGATTTTACGAGTTCAGCTAGCCTACATGTCAGCTGGATTGTGACCAGCAATTCACTATAACAATGGATTTTGCTCTTAGCTCAAGAATGAAGAAGACACAAGTCACAAGTCTTTGTTACGAACAACTCAAAGGGGAAAACGAAGCGAGTCTTTTATTTTTATACCACAAGTGAAATAGTAAACCCTCTGAGCCCGGTAGAGTCTTCCAATGTTTCTTGCGAACCCAAGTCTTCGGTTCTTCTCTTCACGAACCAGTCAAACCAACCCTAATTACAGAACCAGCTCCAATTAGTTTCTAAACCAAGTCGACATCAGGATTAAAAGCTAAACCCCGGAATTGGATCACTCTTCAACAAGCCATGCATCACATAAATTAACATATTTAATGATGACAAAAAAAAAGAAAATTAACAAATTTAAATTCTAAAAGGTGAAGGAAAAAATATATGAGAATCAAGGAAAGGTGTGCGATATACAATAATAACCGGTTTATTATATACTTGAATTTT
>NC_025693.1:5774087-5786337 GCF_000633955.1 Camelina sativa
TCTTCTCTTCAAGAACCGGTCAAACCAACCCTAATTACAGAACCAGCTCCAATTAGTTTCTAAACCAAGTCGACATCAGGATTAAAAGCTAAACCCCGAAATTGGATCACTCTTCAACAAGCCATGCATCACATAAATTAACATATTTAATGATGACAAAAAAAAAAAAAATTAACAAATTTAAATTCTAAAAGGTGAAGGAAAAAATATATGAGAATCAAGGAAAGGTGTGCGATATACAATAATAACCGGTTTATTATATACTTGAATTTTAAGTATCTTTCCTCTTCGGAGGACAACACAATGTATGTAGGTTTCCATTTTTCTTTTGTTTACCTTTTTTCCGTCTTGGGAAAACTCAGACAGAAACCCTAAATGGTTCCTTGTATATGTATATTTTCTTTTCAAACTCGGGTCTTCAAAAAGACGTGCGACTCCGATTTAGATATTAAGTTGCAGAAGTATTCATAGATGAAGTCTGGGGAGAAACCTGTCGGTGATAGTAGAATCGGAGAAGAAGATAGGATTAGCCGGTTACCAGATTCTTTGCTATGTGAGATACTTCTAAATTTTCCCACAAAAGATGTGATCAAAACTAGTCTTTTATGCCGCAGATGGAGAAATATTTGGCGCTACGTGCCTGTATGGGATTTGCAGATTAACGGGGGTCTAGAGGATGCTGCTAAATTTTCTTTCTTCAAGAGGTTTATGGATTTTAACAGTTCCGTGTGCTTACAAAGAGTTAAGCTAAGGTATGTTGGATATTCGTTCGGGTTTAGAGACTCAAAGTTGATAAACATTGTGTTTAAGCATAAAATCCAACATCTAGACCTTGAGGGTTATACGAGGGACGATACAATTAAGATACCTCCAACCATCTATACATCATGTGAGAGATTGGTATCCTTGAAACTCCGCTGCCTGTTGTTACCTAAACCGCCCAAGTCAGTTTCTTTGCCTTGTCTTAAGATCATCGATCTACAAGAAATCAAGTTTGATGACAGTTCAGCTATGGAGGTGCTTATCTCAGGCTGCTCAGCTCTCGAAAGCTTAACAATGGACAAGATGTATGGAGATAGAGTCTCATCTCAGTCTCTGTTGAGTTTTTGTCTTACCAAAACTGAAGGTGGGGATTTGGATAAGAAAACAGTTACAATGCAAGCTCCAAGGCTTAAGTTTATAAAGCTAAACAATCGTTCTATTGAAAGATTCATTGTAAAAGATTTGGGCTCCATTATTAAGTTGGATCTTGATGGTTTTACTAATTTTGGTGAGACCTTACATAGTTTTCTTACCCTGCTCTCCTTTGTTAGAGATATTACTATCTCTTCTGACATTCTCAAGGTAAAACAACTATATATCTCCAGTAAACTTTTTTTATTGCTTTCCAATATGAAAAGTTGTGACATGTATTCTTTGTTTGTAGGTACTTCATAAGTTCTCGGAGTCCGAATCACTACCCCAGTTTCATAATCTCTCTAGCTTGAGCATCAAGACCGGCATGATAACTTGGAAATATCTGCTAACCTTTCTTGAGAATTGTCCCAATCTAAATTATCTGGTCATGGTTAGCAATTTTTAATTACCAAACTAACTTTTTTTTTTTGAACGTTACCAAACTAACTAATTTAAAACTCAAACTCTGAAAGTGTCATATATATACAGTTGTATATATATATATCCTTAACTTTTTTTTTTTTTTTTCTTGTTATAGGCCTTTAAAGAGCATAAATGGACGATGAATTTTTCAGAAAAAAGCAAGATACGTGGCAGATATAAAGGGACTTTTGAGTTCTCTTCTTTTAAGTTGCGAGAATTCTAAACCAATTTCATTCAGTCAATAGATACTGATGACGTGATTCCCACAGCAAAGGAAGATGATGAACTGATGACGTGATTCCCAATAAATACTTTACATTGCCAAGACGATGTATGTCAAGTTTTTGTTTGCTTTTGCCTTAGAAACTGTAGTTTTGGCTTTGAGGGTTTTAATGATTTGGTCTCATACTCTAAAGCTTCTTTTTTTTTTTTGATAAATTATATACTGAAATTATACATCAATTTTATCCGGTGATGGTATAATCGTGTCCGCATGAAATTTTAAACCATAGTCATCTTACTAATTAACACCATGTTGTAAAAAGAATCTCAAATTTCCCTTAATCGATGAACGTATCACTCAATAAACAATCTCATAACTCTCTCAGTCAAATAAATCTAACTCATAATCAAGAAAGAAGGATAGAAGGATGAACACAAAAGACAAAAGAGTTTTACGATACGTTGTCTCACCTGGATGTTGACCAGCAATTCGTTTAAAATATATTTAAATTGTGAATAATTTTTTTTTGGACAAAAGTAAAAATATTATATTTATTATTTTGAAACCATGATTTAAAAAAAAAACTGAAGATACACGGTTCGAATTTTGAAAGACACTCTCAATTGCCTTATATCCATCTTTGCAGTAAATGTTCCAAGAGCAATATTTTCACTCTTTTCTTAACGTACATTCACCACAAATAAATTTGTGACAAATTAGCTTGAAAATCACCACATTATTTGCAATGTTCTAAAATCCGTTAGGCGCTAGTCGGGCGGTACACCACCGTTTAGCGTATAGCTGGATACGCGGTTGTATATGTGAGATATATACGGTAAATATATTTTACCAAAAAAATATATAGATATGATAAATTATAAATATATTATATATAAATAATTAAATATATATAATTAAAAACAAAATAAATATCAAAATCTCTTCAAAAATACTCATGAAATTGTCAAACCAATAGTATCAACCTTAAGTTGTCAAAAATACTCATGAAATTGTCAAACCAAGTAGTCTAAAACTCAATAATTGAAATAGCAAAGCGAAAACAGAAAAATAAACCAATTTTAATCTTCAAGTTCTTCTTCTCCATCGACTTGTAGAATCTGGTCATCGTCAAACTCGCAATCAATATCATCAAGTTCTTCTTCATTGTCGCATATGAAATCATCTTCATCATCTAACACTCTAATTTGATCTGCATCATCAATTGTTAATCGAAATGGTTCTTCTTCACCTATATCACCTTGTAAATCGAATTGTGAGTCCTCTCCATCATTGGAAATCCCATCAACTAACCATGATTGAGCATTAGCAGCAAGATTCACAACCAATATATCAACATTATTCTCCTTTTGTCTTTTCCTTTGGTTCATCAATCTTAAATTGAATTGGACATACACAAGATTGTTCATTCGACTTACAGCAAGTCTGTTTCGTTTCTTTGTATGTACCTACATATAATAGTAGGCAGCAATATAAATAAAGTGAACCATTGAACTATATGCATAAAAATCAAGGTAATTGAAAATTAGAGCAAACCTTCAAATGTACTCTACTTTCGTTCACATCCGGATGAACTTGTAGTCAAAGCCAAAACTCTCTTAGCCATTTTTGCTAAATTAGGAAAAGCATTTCCATATGTTTCCCACCAATAAACTAAAATTGTAAAATATAAACCAATGTAAATGAGCTAAGTAAATTAGTGATATGGTCTTGATTGTAAGTTTGGAGAAGAATGAATTGTAGCTTAGTTCGCAAGTAGTGAGAGAGTTCAAGAGAGTATAATGAGTGTATAGATAAGAATTGAGAGAGTGTAGAAGTGTAGAAGTGTAGAGGAAGAAATTATTATTTATTACTTGATATGGTTCCTAGATACAAGCTAATTATAGACAATGCTAAAGAGAATATTCTAAGTAGATGTTGTACACAATTACACATACTGATGGCGACATCTCTTACTAAACTAAACATGTGATCTTTGGTTGACTTAAGCTTCCCACTTGTCTCAAACTCGCCAACTTCTCTTTGAGGAAGGATATAGATGTTCCTTGACCATTGGAGACTTCTCAACATGGGCTGGACTCGTTGAGACACTAAATGGTACGGACGGCCCATCTCCTTGTACGGACGATGGTTGTGCGGACAGTGTGGTACAGACAGTGTGTGTGTGTGTGTGAGTTCTCATACTCCCCCTCAAGCTTGATCGACTTAATGTCGATAGAGCTTGGACATCATGAACACCCACCTCATTAAAAACTTAGTATAGAAAACCACTTGGGAAAAACTATACTTAAGGGAAAAAGAGTGTAGGTGCCATGTGAGGGTACTCATGGCCGAGTGAGGTTTTTAAGACCAAGTTTAGAGTGAATATACTCACACACTTGTGGACTAGCCGCCTTGGTGAGAATGTCGGCAAGCTGTTCGGCGCTTGATAATGACACCACTTTTTGCTTCTTGCTTTTCCAGGTGACGAGGTTACCTCCAAGAAACGTGCAATATCCGGTGGTGGATCGATGATCTTCATGGTTGCTGGTGTAATCAGCATCACAATATCCCACCAGTTCTGTGTTCTCATTGCGTCCCATCCAAATTTCTTGTCCTGGTGCACCTTTGATGTATTTGAGGATCCGGTTCAGCATGTTCCAATGATGGATATTGGGACTTTGCATATGCTGGCTAATCTGGTTCACAGCAAAACAAATGTCAGGTCGAGTAATGGTAAGATATATAAGCTTACCCACTAGTCGCCTATATCGTGTGACATCTTCAAATGGAGCTGCCTCAAGCTCCCCCTTTCCGCCTGTCTTATAGTTTTCTTCAAGTGGTGCTGTCACAGCTTTTGATCCAAGTTTTCCTGCTTCACTTAAGAGATCAAGGGCATATTTTCTTTGTGATAAGAATAACCCTTCATTAGACCGATATACCTCTATCCCAAGAAAATACTTAAGCTCTCCAAGATCCTTCATGTCAAAAACTGATTTAAGGAAGTCTTTAGTATCTTGAATGTCTACCTTGTCATTTCCAGATATGATGATATCATCAACATATACTAGAATGACTACAATACCTTTGTCGCTTGGTAGTGTGAAAAGAGTATGATCAGCTTCAGATTTGCGAAAGCCTCTCCCAAGGAAGGTGGTGCTTAGTTTGTGGCACCATGCTCTTGGTGACTGTTTTAGGCCATAAATGGCCTTGTTGAGCTTGAAAACTTTTCCCGGACCGATATTCTCTTCTAGGCCAAGTGGAGGTCGCATGTATACTTCATCCTCGAGTTCGCCTTGCAGGAATGCATTCTTGACATCCATTTGCCAAAGTTCCCAATCCAAGTTAGTGGCCAGCGAGATAACAAATCGGACCATATGGAGCTTCGCAACCGGAGCAACCGTATCACGATAGTCCTCCCCATACGTTTGTGTAAATCCGCGTGCGACGAGTCTCGCCTTATAGCGTTCAATATCCCCATCACTCTTGTATTTAATAGTAAAGATCCACCTAGATGTGACTGCCTTCTTGCCTTTAGGAAAATATGCCTCATCCCATGTGTGGTTGCGTTCCATGGCCGTCTTTTCATCGCTGACTGCATCACGCCACACTTTTTGTTCCTTGGCTTCATCATAGGTTTGTGGAACCCAATGTTTGTCTATTTGGCCGAGGAAGGCTTGGTGGTCCAAAGGAAAATCAGCAAGAGTACATACAGCTTGAATCGGATGGGCAACTGCAACATTTTTTTAGTACACGCGGGGAACATGTTGTAGCCGTTGACTTCCCCGTAAGGGAATAACCTCCCCATGATCATTTTGTAGCCGTTGACTTTGCCTTAAGGGGATAACCTCCCCATGATCATGTGCTTCATTATCATCATCGTCATCATCATCGTCATGTATAAGTGGCTCATCAGATTGACTCTCCTTGTCGAGTGCTTGCTCTTCATTAGAGTCGGACGGGTCACCGGAGGTAGGCTGAGTAAGGACTGCATCTGAACCATTGGGGTCGAGGTCAACAAGTGGAAGAGAGTCTCCTGGTGAGTTTGGCCCAGCTGATTTGTCGGCGTCCCGATCGTTTTTGACCCCTAGCCTCTCAAGGATAATACGAAGGTTCTTGGCGCGGTCGGATGTGGAAGTTGACAATTCGCGAAGGTCATCCCAATTCTTCTCATCATGATACCCTCGAGTTTCCACGAATTTCACATCACGAGACACCAACACTCGTCTAGTCTCAGGATCATAGCATTTATAGCCCTTTTGTGTAGTAGAGTAACCAATGAACATACTTTTAGTACTCTTGGCGTCAAGCTTGTCTCGTAGTTCTCCTGGTTTTAACACAAAACATATACACCCAAAAATACGTAAGTGATCAAAAATGGGCTTTTCCTTGTTTAATACCTCAAATGGTGATACGTCTTGTAGGATTTTTGTAGGAATATGGTTGATTAGGTAACATGCTGCAAGCACTGCGTCTCCCCAAAAACGTTTTGGAACGTTGGTGTAGAACATCATAGAGCGGGCCACTTCCATCATATGTCGATTCTTTCATTCTGCTACGCCATTTTGTTGTGGGGTGTATGGACAGCTCGTTTGATGAATTATACCATGTTGGGTGAGACGTTGTGAGAAAGCATGGCTTGTGTACTCCCCACCATTATCTGATCTTAAGATCTTAATCTTTGCATTATAATGGTTAGTTACATAATTTTGAAAACTAATGAATGCTTCAAGAACTCTATCTTTAGTAGGAAGAAAGGTGAGCCATGTATACTTAGATTTTTTCATCAATAAAAGTAACAAAATATTTTTGATTTTCTCTAGATAAACATGGAGATGTCCACACATCAGAGTGAACCAAATCAAAGCAATTTTCATAAATAGTCAATGACTTAGGAAAAACAGGTTTGCAATGTTTACCAAGGATACACGCCTCACACTCATACTTTTTAAAAGAAATATTTGGAAATATTAATTCTAAAGCTCGCGAATGAGGATGTCCTAGTCTAGCATGCCACATAACATTGTTTTCTTTAACATTAATTGAGCTAAAACAAGACAAATTTGAAGAAGATAGATTTAGATCTTTAAGCAAGTAGAGGTCATCTTGAGTGACACCTTGGCCAAGAACTTTACTTGTCTCAATATCCTGAAAATAAACAACACTAGGACCAAATATTGCATAGCAATTTAAATCAGTGGTAGCTCTCTCAACCGGTATCTTCTCACCATTGGCTATAATCACATTTCCTAGAGCAGGTTTAATGTCACCAATCAACTTAGAGTCACTAATCATATGATGTGATGCACCAGAATCAACAATGAGAGGTTTATTAGGTTTTAAAGCAAGAAGGGAGTTACCGGAGGCCTCCTTGAGGGCTTTGATGAGGGCGTCCAGGTCTGACTTCCTTACTAGCTCCGAAGAGGAAGCTAGTGCAGTGCCATTCCCTTCAAGGGCGCAATTGTTTGGCTCAGTGGTTACTGCTTCCCCCACCATGGTGGCTTGATGCGCCCTTGGTCCTCCTCGGTTTGTCATGGCTCGGTTGACTCGGAGATGAGGGTAAAGAATCTAGCACCGGCTCTTGAAATGACCGACCTTTTTACAATGATCACAAACAGGTGGATTTTTGTCGTCCGGCTTGTAGTAACCTTTGCTTGCGGAAGCAATCTCCACCTTGTTGGCGGTTACTAGCTCTCCTTTGCCTCCAAATAGCCCAATAGAGCCGTGTTCTTTCTGAATCTGGTTGCACACATCGTCAAGGCTTGGGAGCTTGTCTGACCTCAAAATATGCTTGATGAGATCATTGTAAGATGGGTTCAAGGTGAGGAGTAGGCGGAACACTTTTTTTTGTTCACGCCTTTCGTTTAAGATCGCCAGATCTATAGTCGCCGGTTGGAGCATCTCGAGTTCAGCCCAGAGAGATCTAAACTTTCCAAAATGTTTGGTGAACTCCATATCTTCTTGATTGAGGTTATTGATGGCTCTTTTTATTTCAAAGATTCGGTTGACATTAGTAACATTTCCAAATACATTTTGGAGAGTTTCCCATAGATCCTTTGCGGTTTCAAAATAGGAATATGCTTCAAGGATAGGAGCATCAAGAGAGTTTTGAGTAATGGCAAGAACACTTTGGTCTTCTTGGAACCACTTGTCTTCACCGCTAGTGACAACTTCTTTGCCATCTTGGGTTGGTGGCTCCTTTGGTGCTTCACTTGAAGTAATGTGGGTCCAAAGCCCTCGGCCACACAGTCCCGTCTTGGTGGTTCTTGCCCAACTCAGATAGTTCTCTCCTTTGAGAGTAACTGGGACAATAAAGGTCTTGTTGCCTTCCATGTCGTAATATCCGTTGGGTAATGCTATTGTCCAACGGGTAAAGAGAATATTCTTTCAAGAACGAAACGAAAAGAGATTGAAGAGAAAGAGTTTAAAGCGGAAGAGTTTATTGGGTGTGAGATTCAGAGTAAGGAACGAACTTGCTCTGATACCAAGTATGTTTGGAGAAGAATGAATTGTAGCTTAGGTCGCAAGTAGTGAGAGAGTTCAAGAGAGTATAATGAGTGTATAGATAAGAATCGAGAGAGTGTAGAAGTGTAGAAGTGTAGAGGAAGAAATTATTATTTCTTACTTGGTATGGTTCCTAGATACAAGCTAATTATAGACAATGCTAAAGAGAATATTCTAAGTAGATGTTGAACACAATTACACATACTGATGGCGACATCTCTTACTAAACTAAACATGTGATCTTTGGTTGACTTAAGCTTCCCACTTGTCTCAAACTTGCTAACGTCTCTTTGAGGAAGGATCTAGATGTTCCTTGACCGTTGGAGACTTCTCAACATGGGCTGGACTCGTTGAGACACTAAATGGTACGGACGGCCCATCTCCTTGTACGGACGATGGTTGTACGGACTGTGTGGTACGGATGGTGTGTGTGTGTGAGTTCTCATATTGATGGAGTATAACTACATGCTCGTCATCTGTTTGAAAAAAAACTGCTCTACCCTGTTTGAAAAAAAACCTGCTTGTGCTCTCTTTTTTAAAAACATGCTTTTGCTCTGTTTGAAAAATAAGTGAAAGAGGAGTACCTGGATCATAATCTTCTTTCTGGCAGCCTAGGATGGCCCATGGTTTTCCAAAGTTCCCTTCTTTGTTTATGTAAATCGCCAGTTTAGAGTTAATGACTTGACATTGTGTGTTGACATCATTGGGGAAAAATGCAGAGACACACTTAAAGACTGCATTTGATACCTCATCACTGGAGGCTTGGCTTGAATCTTTATAGAAGTAGTATGGGTTCAACAAATAACCTGTCAGATGCAACGGATTGTCAAGTTGACCCTTAATCTTTTCTTCAATGATACTCAATATCGGCTTAACATTTTTTCCACATGTTTTAATCCATCAATAATCTGTTTCTTTGATTCTATCAGTTCTCCATGCAGATATCCCATTGTAGGCTTCTTATCTCCATCAACAAGTCGAAGCAGTTTGACCAATGGTCCAAAAACTTTCAAGCACATTATCACCCCATTCCAAAATTTAACACCCATCACTGTGTTAAATGCCTTGATTCCTTTGGAATGTTTCGACCATTTGCAGTTTCTCCACTCACCGCTAGAAAACATGGCTGCTAGTTGATGCCTCTTGTCCAAGAGACTTTGCAAAGTAAGAAATGATGATGCAAATCTAGTAACACGAGGTCTCACAATGTCTGTCCTATTTGTGAATGTTCTCATCAACNTGGAGGCTTGGCTTGAATCTTTATAGAAGTAGTATGGGTTCAACAAATAACCTGTCAGATGCAACGGATTGTCAAGTTGACCCTTAATCTTTTCTTCAATGATACTCAATATCGGCTTAACATTTTTTCCACATGTTTTAATCCATCAATAATCTGTTTCTTTGATTCTATCAGTTCTCCATGCAGATATCCCATTGTAGGCTTCTTATCTCCATCAACAAGTCGAAGTAGATTGACCAATGGTCCAAAAACTTTCAAGCACATTATCACCCCATTCCAAAATTTAACACCCATCACTGTGTTAAATGCCTTGATTCCTTTGGAATGTTTCGACCATTTGCAGTTTCTCCACTCACCGCTAGAAAACATGGCTGCTAGTTGATGCCTCTTGTCCAAGAGACTTTGCAAAGTAAGAAATGATGATGCAAATCTAGTAACACGAGGTCTCACAATGTCTGTCCTATTTGTGAATGTTCTCATCAACCGCCAATGTCTTATGATGAGCATATATGAAGATTGTGAAGTCTTTCGCCATCTGAATTGTGCCTTTGAACCTTGTGAGTTTCGATATGCTTTCAAGCATCAAATTGATGGAGTGAGTCGCACATGATGTCCAAAATATACTCGGCTTGATCTCTTTCATCATTCTTGCCGCAGCCATATTGTTAGCAGCATTAATTATCAGTAACCACTTGAACTACATTCTCTTCACCAATCTCCTCAATGCAGCCTTTGACATACTCAAATATATATCCACATGTATGAGCCTCATCTGAACTATCTTTAGATGAGCGAAACATTGTACCTCCTTTGCAATTAACACACAGATTCATGATACTTCTCCTTTTTCGTTCAGACCAAGCATTTGTCATAACCGTGCATCCATTCTTCTTCCACTCTTCTTCTTGTGGTTTCAGCGAACCATGAACTCTATCAACCTCTTCCTTAAGTAAAGGCTCTCGAAGTTGGTGTTGACTTGGTGGTGTGACTCCTGGACCAAATTGTCATATAGCTTCAGCCATTAGCTTAAACTCATCGTTTGCTATGGTATTGAAAGGAACCCATGAAGCACCCACCTAGCACTATATTGCTGAACCTTGTGTAGCTTCTCTTTCCAAAGAGCATCATTGATATTTTGTTGCCTAGTTGGAAGAGGGCTAGATTCTGGATTGATGTTTGTTGCAAACTTATCTATTGGACCAAGTGTCCTTTGTATCTTTCTTGAACCCATTTCTTCAAGTTCAATCACATCATCCATATCTCCACTGCCATGAACATTAACTGTCTACCGCAGCTCATCATCTAGAGTTACATTCTTATTCTTCTTCTTCTTTGCTTCCTCGATAGCAGTCTTGCACTTCTCTTGATCATCCTTTGATGATCTTGGACAAGCAGAAACGTTTCCAGCAATTTTGGCAATGTGTTCTTTTATCCTGTAAGCACCTCGTGAAAATTCTTTCCCACACCATTTCCATTTAACTTTGTCAAGATTCTTCGAATCAGACAACATTCCATGTTACCAAGCAACATCTTTCGAATTTCTTTTCAAAACTGTTGAATCTGATGCTCCACTAGGTTCCTCATTCAAACCAGAATAATTTATGCAAAAAAATTACAAAAGACAGATATTTGTAACAATGCTTCGTAACACTGCTTCACAAGATCAAAACAGAGTTTTGATATAAAAACTCTATTTTATGTTTTCAAAACAAAGGAGTTTTGATATCAAAACAGAGTTTTGCGATATCAAAACCCAATACTCAAACATAGTTTTACGATATTAAGAATTATAGGTCTCTAATCAACAAGACAATAATGATAGATGATAAAGCCAAAAAGAAAGATCACATGATATAATATAATCAAAATCAAAACAAGAGAAGGAGAGTATATCAAACCTGAAGACTCTCTGTATATAGAATGAAGTTTGAAACCACCACAAGTTTGAAAACACTACAAGTGTCATGGCAGTAAAAAAAAACAATAAGAAAGCTTAGGGTTTTATCAATTTATAGGTTTACAGTTTGAATGAAGGTTAAAAAAAAACGAACTGTATATACGATAACCGTATAGTCGACCATATAAACGCCGTATAAGAAACCGTATTCGACCAAGCCATGTTAAATGCCTAGACAAGAAACGGTACACTGGGTCACCGTATACCGTATATGGACCGTATATACGCCCCTAAGCCGTATTTTAGAACATTGATTATTTGTGTCTATAATAGCTACAATTAACTGTTGAACGAGTAATAATAATTAGAGAAGGCAAAACAAATGACTTTATTACGATAGCCAAAGATCGGTGAGTTTACAATATATTCTGTTATACGCCGGCGGCTAATTACAGAAATGTATAATCTTGATATGACTATTAATACTTAGGGTACTTTATGTCCTTCTGCGTGCCTCAACCCCGGTATTTATAGTTGATGGGACGTCTCATCCTTATGCCTCGAGATCGATGTGGTACCGCCTCAAAGCTTAGTCGGTGGCCGCTTATTTGCGGGCCGTCACTTACTGGACTGTCTGTCTTATTGGGCCTTCTAGAGACATTGTCGTCCCGATAAGAGCTATCCAGTCAATCAACATTTACAAGAGCCATGTTGACTATTTCGTGGATGAGCTAGGTAGAAGGCCTGTTAAGGCAGGGTGAAACCCATATCCAACAATTGTCCCCCCCCC
>NC_025693.1:5786919-5788890 GCF_000633955.1 Camelina sativa
CCCCCCCTTAGTTCATTGTGGTTGGCTCTAGTTTGAGCCAATGCGCTTTTTTGGGAGTTTTCGGCTTGGGTCATCTACGGAATGTCGTGCTAGGGTTTTTTGTTCTCGAGGAAGGAGAGATCAAAGTGTCACGCCTCGAGAGTCGTGCTGTTTCGCCAATCGTTGCCTCGCAAATTTCTCTCTCCTCTACCTATAAAAGGAGGTTCCTTTGGTGCTTTCCTCACTTCTTCTCCAACCGCAAAAGTCGAGGTAACCCCCTATTTCCTTAGTTAGTTTTTTTTAGCCTTTAGTCTCTCATATTAGTAGTGCCCGATTGGGTTGTTGTTGTAACTACCGACCTCAGTTTTAATGTCAAACTCGTACAAGGATTACTTAAAGGAGCAATCGTCTCCTAGTTCTTCTAGGGCTAGCCCGTCTCGTCAAGCCTTTGATCTGACTGATTCTAGGCGGAATCATCTAGGCTTATTAGACAGCCTAAAAGAGTGCGGCGGAGGAATCCTTCTCTCGAGTTTAGGGTCGATCCAGAGTCCTCTTCGTCTTCCGACACACCTGCCGAGATGGAAACGGCCGGATCTATTCCTGATCAAGATGGCCCTTCTGATTCTCCCTGCTCTCTTGATGAAGCAGGTTCCATCAATTCTCCTAACAACGCTTCGCTTGGTGGCAAGGTTGAAGGTTATGAATGTACTAATGATCCCGACGCTCCTTTCGACTTTGGGCCAATGCTCTGTGATTTCGAGTGGTTTTGGACCATGACAGTTTTTTTATAGTTGTCCCAGCATGTTTCTGTTGTTTGTCCGAAATCTGACGAGCGCGAGTTCAAGTGTCCGGATGGATATATTAGCTTGTACGAGCCTTACTTTACGAAAGGAGATCTTCATTTTCCGATTTCGGCTTCCTAATGGACTACTGTTGGCGTCTTCAAATAGCAATTACTCAGCTTACTTTCCACACAATTCGTAATATGATGCGCTTTACCAAGCAACAGGGTTTTAATGGTATCTGGTATGCCAGTTCGATTCCTGGATATAAGTTAGTGGACCATCTGCCGTCGAAAACCCATACTTTGTTGAATAAGTACTTTTATGCTAAGGTCGACGATGCCCTGATAGAGGATACGTCTTTAGGCTTTAAAACTGAGTGGAATTTGTCCCCTAGTAGTTTCTTGGGTAGACCCTGATTTCTTTGAGGTTCATGACTTGCTAATGAGGCAGACGGTTCTTGATCGGAGGAACATTCCTCAGCTGGACCAGACTACAGGCAGGAAACCATCGAAAGGTACTGTTCTAGCTCGTTTTATTTCCGATCAGCCTATTTTGTTTTATCTTTTCTTTGCGCACGGTACTGGCTCATGCTCGCAGGACGTGCGAATCGCATAAACATGGTTAAGGTGAGCGTTCCCAAATACTCAGGTAAGCCCGCCTCCTAGAAGAGGGAGCTCGCGGAAGAGAAGGAGCTCCAGCTGGCCTTGAAAAAGAGTCTGGTTGACCATTCATCTACTCAGAGCTCTCGTGCTGCGGGTGTTTCAGATAGTCGAGCTTCTGACGATAAGTCTTCCCGTGACAGGGGGAAGGCTGGTGATGCTGCAAGACGAGATAAGGACATTGTCTCGATCGATCTTACAGCCGAGAAGGGCCACTTGTCTTCAAGGAATCCGCCTGACTCAATAGGGGATTCTGGCAAGCGCAAGGAAGTTCCGTCCAGTTATGATGGTCTGGCTATGTTCAAAAGGCTGAGAACTTCTTCGTCGGACCCGAAAGATAAGGGTGCTCAGTCTTCTCATTCTGTCCTCTTTCGCTATATGAAGGATACTCCTTTCCTGTCTGACAAGAAGGAATGTGACGCCCTTATCCGCGAGATATCCAAGGTGTCGGGTGACTAACCCGAAGAAGAGTTGAGAGAGGCAGACGCATTCGATGAGTGGGCTCGGAAAGATCTTCAGGTCTCCGCCTCTGCTCTTTTTTTTTTTTT
>NC_025693.1:5789371-5822102 GCF_000633955.1 Camelina sativa
CCTCTGCTCTTTTTTTTTTTTTTTAACCTTTAGTTGAACTTTGTTTCAGTCATCGAGCTCGGTGTATTCGATGATCTGCCATTACGAGCGCAGGTTGAGGTCTGCATATCAGGACGTTGCTGATGCTGAGGCTGGGTTGAAGGAGTCCCAGATGCTGATGCTGAGGATGGGCGGGAGGTTGACTGACTGAAGGAGGAGAACCATTCAGTTCAGGGATCATTAGAACGCCTTGTGCCGACGTCACTCGCTTGGAAGCTTCCGCTCATTGAATTGCTGAAGACTGGGATAATCAGCTTAAACTGGCTGTCGACAAAACGTCTGAGGAGGTTCATCATGAAGTGAGGGAGGGTTATCGCGGTTCCTGCTGACACGATCAACTTTTGTCGGACGGCTTGGCCTTTTGGGACAAGGTAGTCAAGGGCATTGAGATTCATCCGTTGGTTAATGATGGATATGTGGTGACCCCTACTGCTGAGCATGTCGCGGCCAATCCATGCTGTGTTCCAAGTTATGATGAGGTCATCGATTTTGACGAATATGGTTCCAACATGCCTTCTGTCACCACCAAGAACGTGGAGCCCGATTTGCCCATTGGGGATGACGACAAACCGGCGCTGGCGGTTGAGTCTCCGGAGAAACCGCCAGAGACACCCGAGCGGGATATTGTCACTGGTCTTACCTTGGGGGATGCTGCTGTGATTCCGATATCCAAGGGAAAAGAGGGACAAGCCGTCCAGATTCTGGGACTTACGAACGAGGCGGTCGTGGTGGATCCGTTAGCTCCTGCCTTCGAGGACGCGAACGTGGTTGACCCCGGATAGGCCGTGTGTGGCTTCTTAAATAAAGCTGACTGTGGCTCGTATTGTTTTATGACTTATATATGTTTTTATCGTTTTATGACTTATATATGTTTTTTTTTTAATATATATTCTCTCCTTTCTTGAATGAACTTGGATTTTTATGACGTACTTGGGGGGAATCTGTTTTCACCCCCTTCCTTTTGATTATGGATGAAGAGGTTGGTATTAAAGCTGGTTGAAATTTTTCATTGTCTTTCTTTTTTTCTTTTTTTCTTTTTTTGACAGGCTAGGGACTTAATGGGCAAGATTGGAATTTGCCATTGCCTCCCCCTTTTTGACAGACTAGGGATTTGTTTAGGAAAAGTTAGGATTTGCTGTTGTCTCCCCCTTTTTGGCGGGCTGGGGATTAATGGGCAAGATTGGAATTTGCCATTGCCCACCCCCCCCCTTTTTGACGGCTGGGGAATTGTTTGGGCAAAGTTAGGATTTGCCTTAGTTTCCCCTTTTTGAAAGACTGGGGATTAATAGGCAAGATTGGAATTTGCCACTTCCCCCCCTTTTGACGGGCTGGGGATTTGTTTGGGCAAAGTTAGGATTTGCCGTTGTCCCCCCCCTTTTTAAAGGGCTGGGCCTTTCGTCGAATCGTTGCCCTTTAGACCTTTCAGTTTTGTCGTATTAAATGTTTAAATTGAACCACAAATTGCTTTCCAATGCATCCCTCATAATTGCCTCGCATGGATGTTGCGTGTGGCGAGATTTTTTTTGCAGGGTTCTGATTGGCCGAGGAGGAAGGCGCATTAAATGTTGGTAAGTGGACGGGCGGTTTAATCAATGCAGTGTCTTTTCGCACTTCCTTTTTGCTTGCTTTATAAAGGGGATGTAGGGTGAGAGAGTGAACCGTACAACTTTCTCGTTTTGCCGATAATCTTCTTTAGCTCTTTTTTTTTTCTTTTGTTGTTGATCTGTGATTCTGATAACTCCTGAGAGTGGGTTCCTTTGAAGCATTACCGTCCATCTTCGCCCCGTGTGGGGTCGTCATCGAGTTGGGAGCAGATCTTCTTTGGTTGCCTTCGGACGGACCGCTCGCCTTCACTGGTGCGTATCGATCTGGCTCAGCCTAGTGATAGGTCAGGACGCTTTGTCGAGGTTCATTCAAACAATCTGTTCTTCCCTTGGAAGAAGCCACCTGTTACTACTGCTTTGCCTCCCTTTAGGCCGTTTCCGCGAGACTTTTTGGCGGGTGTCGCGGAGATCCCTCCGGATTTTCTTTGGTCCTTAACTCCCGAGGAGAGGCGAGAAGTGGCTAGCTGGTTCAGAACAGTCAGATTCACTTTTACCCATGACCGTCAGAATGGTCAGATTCACTTTTACCCAGAACGGTTATGATTGTATTTTCGCCGTCCTCTTACCCATGACCGTCAGATTCACTTTTTTTCCCCCTCCTTTTTTGTTAGATTGAGATCCAGCATCTCGCCTACCGTTGCCAGCATGAGTACCTGGTGGAGCGAATAATGGATCTTGAAATGGGGATGAGGAAGCTGGAGGCTGGACCGGAAGTCTGCGAGCGTTTCAAGTTTTGGAGGTTCCGTATGATGCTTTTTTGGCTTCGTGATCGAGTGAGGGTCAGGAAGGTCGCCAGAGGCGTTCGGCATGTTGTTGCCTTTTTCTTTTATGGAGTGGCTGATTTTTGCACCCGTCTGTAGGGTGGCTACTAAATATTGGGGCCCTTGGTTTGTTGTTGGGCATAATGTTTTTTTTTTTTTTTAATGTTTTAAACATTGCACCCTACTGGCGGGTTTTGTCTTAAGATATGTTATGCTATGTTTATTTGGTTATTCCTGACAGTGAGACTCTCATCTTATTATGTCGAGCCGAATGACATTGTTCGGAACCATAGGCTTTGTTCCGAGTTTGCTCTTTTGTAGGAAATTGTTATTAAATTTCAGGAGCAGGAAGCGTTGAGTTCGCGTATTATAGCCCGGCTTATTCCTTGCCTCGGATCAATGGGACTGCATGCAGAGGGCAGCTTATTTTGCTCACCGATCATGGACTATTGGCGGACACTGCTTATTAGCGTTTGAAGCCCGGCTTTTACCTACACTTCGCGCGGAGTGTGGCGTTTTTTTGTTTTTGAGTCGGAAAACTGGCCAAGTTGCCGACCTGGATGTTGTTTGTATGTTTTGACATTGTGGCTATCCCTTTTTTTTTTACTTAGAGAAAATTTACAAGCTGTGTTGTTTTGTCAGTCTACGCGAGGCAGTATGTTAAATAAATAAAAAGAATACCAAAGTGATTTGGAAAGAGATTTTTATAAGTAGTGGCTGCGCCTTTTTACAGGTTGCCTACGTACCTTTTTTGTAAAGAGGATCAAGCCGATCGTAGTTCAAATTACAAAGATAGCAGATATCTTTAAGATAATAAATACTAGAAATATACTTTTTTTTTTTATAGTAGAAATAACGCAAAAGGTTGCCGGCGTTCCAAGATCGTGGAAGTGCTTCTCCGGCCATGGTCATTAGCTCGTAAATTCCTGGTGGAACAAATTTGGAGACTTGGTATGGGCCTTCCCATTTTGTGCCTAACTTCCCTGCGTTGTGCTCGGTGGTATTCTCTAACACCTTGTGAAGGACGAGATCGCCTTCTCTGAAGAATCACGGGTTAACCTTTTTGTTGTAGTGACGAGCTGCTGCTTGCTGATAGTTCTGAATACGGAGTAAGGCATGGTCTCGCAATTCCTCGATCTCGTCTAAATTATCATAAAGCATTTCCTCGTTTAACTCTGGGTTTTTGACAAGAAAGGTTTGATGCAAACTGCTGACGTTAACTTTGGCTGGTGCCACTGCCTCCAAACTGTATGCCAATGAGAACGGGGTTTGCTCTAACGCTCTTTGGGGGGTCGTTCGGTGGGACCACAACACGCCGTCCAGCTCATTGGCCCAAAGTCATTTCTTTTCTTCAAGTCGCTTCTTTAAACCATTTATGATTGTTTTGTTAGTTTCTTCGGCCTGACCGTTACCTTGGGGGTACGTCGGGGTCGATTTGCTAAGGCAGATACACCAACTTGCACAGAAATCATCAAACTTCTTGGATATGAACTGCGACCCGTTATCTGTGACAAACTCATAAGGTAGCCAATGTCGGCATATTATGTTTTTCCATACGAAGTTTTGGACTTTGTTTGCCTGGACTTTTTTATAAGACTCCACCACGACCAACTTGGTGAAGTAGTCCGTCAATATTAGGAGGAATTGTTTGCCGCAGGAAGTTGGGAGAAGTCCGAAAATATCCATCGCCCACCTCATGAATAGGTACGGCGCCGTTGTCGAGGTGAGTAACTCTACCGAGGCATGTATATATGACGCGTGCCTCTGTCATTGCTCGCACTTGGTGGCGAATTGTTCGCAATCGTTGACCATGGTTGGCCAGTATATCCCGTGTTTCTTTATCTTGAGTGGCAAAGTATGTCCACTGGAGTGGTTTCCACCGGCCCCTTAAAGCGTTTCTTGCATCGCTCGGTGAGCCTCTTTTACCGAGACGCAGTGCAGTAATATGCCGGCCGCGCTCCATCGATATAGGCATCCTTCTATCACAGAGTAATGTGCTCTTTTCTTAAGCCTTCGGTCGAATAATCGAGCGAGCTCCCTGACTATCTTTAAGTAGGCGTCCATGCAACCTCACTTTGTTCCGTATTCACCATTAAATTGATTAGCGACGAGCTGGGAATCGCAGTAGGCGTGAAGCCGTTTTACGCCGATCCCTGCTGCCAGTCGCATTCCGGCAAGTAGTGCTTTGTATTCTGACTCATTGTTTGACGCTCTGAAGTTGAGGCAGAACGATTGCTCGATGACCTCTCATGTGGGTGACGTCTGGCGAATTCCGATTCTCAAGACGTGTTGTGATGACGCTCCGTCGACTTGCAAATACCAGTTCTCGTCGGTCGGGGTAGAGGAAGCGAAATGTTGTGGCAGCTCAATAATAAAATCTGCCAGCACCTAAGACTTCATGCATGTCCGGCCGAGGTACTCGATATCATACTCACTTAGCTCAACCGCTCATTTCGCCATGCGGCCAGACTGTCCTGGACTGTGAAGAATTTTCCTTAGAGGTTGATTTGTCAAGATCATGATCATGTGTGACTGGAAGTAGGGTCTGAGCTTGCGACCTGAGATGACCACGGTTGGGTAGCGTATCTCGGCTCCGTCCAAAGTCTTGCTGACGTAAAAGATAGGCTTTTGTTCTCCCTGATCGTCCCTGACTAGTACTCCGCTGAGTGCCGATTCGGAGACAACAATATAAAGGTAAAGCTTTTCCCCTTCCTCGGGCTTCTAAATGACATGTGGGGTGGTCAAGTAAGTTTTGAGCTCGACAAAGGCCTGTTTTCACTCGGCTGTCCATTCATATTCCTTGTTTGTCGATCGTAACAATTGGTAAAATGGCAGGCTCTTGTCGGTCGATCGTGAGATAAACCAGTTGAGGGCTGCTATCCGGCCGGTCAGTCGCTGGACTTCTCGCTTGTTCCTTGGTGAAGGCATGTCAAGGATAGCCTTAATCTGCTTTGGGTTGGCCTCTATGCCTCTTTTGGAGACGATATACCCCAAGAATTCGCCGGACGTTACGCCGAATGAACACTTTGCTGGATTCAGCTTCATGTTGTATTGGTTCAAGGTTTGGTAACATTTTTGTAAATGCTCGATATGGTCATTCGCGTTTGTGGACGTAACTAGCATGTCGTCAATATACACTTTCATGGTTCTCCCCAGCTGGTCGGCGAACATTTTGTTGACGAGGCGTTGCTAAGTAGCTCCGGCATTTTTTAGGCCAAATGGCATGACCTTATAGCAATACATACCCTAATCGGTGATAAATGCAGTTTTCTCACGATCGTTGGTATGCATCAAAATTTGATTATATCTCGAGAAAGCGTCCATGAAAGAGAGTAATGTGTTCCCCGACGTGGCTTCTACGGGTAACTATCCTTAGGGCAGGTTTTATTCAGGTCGTTGAAATCGATGCATACCTTGTTCTTCCCATTCTTATTTTTTACCACCACAGGGTTAGCTAACTACTTGGGGTATTTGACTTCCATGATTGATCCGGCTGCGAGTAGCTTCTTGACCTCGTCGTTTACTGCTTTGGATTGCTCGGGGCCGAGCTTCCGCCGTTTCTGCTTTACTGGTTTGTAGGTTGGGTCGACGTTAAGCTCATGGCTTTTGATGTCCATACTGATTCCAACCATGTCATCGAAGGACCAAGCAAAGGTAGAAGCATTATCTTTCAAGAATTGGATCAAGTTAGCCCTTATTTCCGAGTCGAGGTCCGCACCGCTTTGGATCGTTTTCGGCAATTAATATTAATTTTGTCGATCAAGTGATGCCTTGGGATCTGCTCTGAGCTGGGGGTCGACGCCTCGTCCAGGGCCTTCTGCGATTGCTATAAATTGACGGTTTTTCTTAGCTTGCACTCAATGATGAAGCAACTCCTGGCGTCTGCTTGGTTTCTCTTAATCGTACATATTTAGCTGGACAGAGGGAATTTGACGCATTGATGATATGTTGACGGAACGGCCTGCATGTCATGGATCCAGGAGGATCCTAAAATGATGTTGTAGACCACCGGCTTATCGACAACGACGAATTTGTGCCAGGATGCTACACCTGATACGTAGATTGGTAGTTTTATTGTGCCAGATGACATCATGTAGTTTCCATCAAAACCCGTCAGTGGCCTGATCGACAGTTTAATTTCTCTATTGTTGACTTCCATTTTATCGAGAACATCTCAGAAAATGACATTGACGGAACTCCCTGTGTCAATCATAATCCTTGTAACTTCGCTTTCGCCGATATGCAGCTCGATGACGAGAGGGTCATTGTACGGGAAGTTAACTCCGACTTGATCCTCTGATGTGAACGTGATTGGTGGTACGAATAGTGGTATTTTGACTGGCCATATTGCCGCCGTGCCGGCCTTTACGTAATCGCGAAGGGAGCGCACATAATTTCTCCAAGCCGTCAGGCCCCCATGATCATGTCAACGTACGCCGAGGTGGCCATTGAGTTGCTGTCGGGTCACCATAAAGGGTGTAGGTGCAGAGCAATGTTGGGAATTTTATGCATTGATGATATGTTGAGACGACGGCCTTCATTTTATGTAGCCATAGCGTTCCGAGGATGACATTATACGCGGTTGGCCTATCAGTGATGGCAAAATCGAACACGTGCACCGTCCCGCCAGCGTATAAAGGCAGCATAATTGTGCCGAGGGAAGTGAGGGTGTTTCCATCAAAACCGGTTTGGGCTTGTACTTGCGGCGCGGCAAGGTGTAGGTCGAGTCTCATTCGGGAAAGTGCGCTCCAAAAATGAAGTTTACTGAGCTTCCTGTGTCGATTAGGACGTCTGGGACCAGACAGTTACCGATATTTATTTCGACGACCACTAGTCCGGTAGGTGAATTAGGCAGTTCAGCGACATCTTCCTCTCCAAACGTGATTGGGGTGTATGACCGGCAAATGGGTGTGCTACCAGCTAGCCAGGCGATTTTTGTACCTTCGGCATCGTGGAAAGGATGTATAGCTTGAGATGATTCAGGGTCAAATGGTAGGCTTCCCATTAGTACGTTGATCCTCTGACGAGACGAGCTTGCTGATTCTCTTGTTCGCCCGCCTGGTTATCTGCTTCACCCTGATGGTTCGGTGCGGGTCGGTTATTTGGACGACCCTGCTGCCCCAGGCGGTCGCGTGCATTACCTCGGCCTCGCTGAGTGTTGCTCTTGTACTGGCGCAACTGTACTGTGACTTCGCCGTTAAGATATTTACCTAGCAGCGTATTTTGCAGGTGTCTGCAGGCTTGCGTTGAGTGGCCAGTGCACGCGTGTAAGTCGCAGTAGAGGTTATGGTCAGGCTCATCTCTTACACCTTTAGGTGGGGTCGTTGGTACTGGAGTCGACGAGCTAATGACCAGGAGTGGCGAGGCGTCGTTGACGAGATACGTCGTACCGCGCTTCTTACTCTCTGCCGCGTAATCTTTGTCGAGATGCTGTCTAGGCTCATGGTATACTTCTTTTGCCTTACCGGTTGACATTTTGGCCGGGGAGTGTTTCATGGCCAGGATAACTTTTTCCTCCTCCATCTCAATTTTAACTACCGCTCGATGGAGGGCATCCTGGAACGTATGAAATCTGTTCAGTTTAAGATCTTCTCGGAATTTTGACTCGTACCACAAGGCCTTTTGGAGAGCGGCGAGTGACACGCTGTGGGGAGCGTTTACATGCGTGGCAATTTTCTTGAACCTTTGCATAAAATTTTGTAATGATTCGTGCTACCCTTGCTCGATGTTGTTGAGGTTGGCGGTAGTTGCGGAAAATGTCGATCGAGTTGGTTGGTAGAGAGGAGAACCAGCCCAGGGTGTCGCCGCTTAGAAACTTCATCACCTCTCTATGACCCTTCCAAAGCATAAGAAGTATGCAAAGTCAAGTTTAGAGACTTTAAACAAGCTCACTTGGGAGGAAGTCTCAAAGGTATCCATGTACATATTGGTTTAAGCTACTTGTTATTTTGATGTTGTTTGCTTTAGTGTTATGGTTGGTCAGGTAGCATGAATGTCCTTTAAGCACTTGGTGATATTCCAACAAATGAATCCCACCCTCAGCCCATCCCAAGTAATAGTCCAACTATATCTTTGTATATACCATTGTTTTCGTGTTGTTTTTGGATTCTTGAATCCTTTTCCAAATTTTTATTACACAAGGAACTGTGTAATTTAAGTTTGGGGGAGGGGTTGAGAGGACATTTGGTATTGTTCTCTGTTTCTTATTTCAAAATTTTAGCATAATCATGTTAGTCTTTGAATTCATCTATTTGCATAGAAAACCCCTAAAAATTTGAAAAAAATTTGAAAAAATCTTTACAAAAACAGAGTGTTCATGCAGTTTGCATTGCATTATAGAATTGTGTTTAGTATATTGCATATAGGACTGTACATATGCATTGAGGAACAATGATTAAAATCTACCTTGTTAGAAGTAGAATCTTATGATTGAACCCACATCACTCATTTGTTCATTGTTGCTAGTTCAGTCTTTGGAAAAAATGAAGAATCTATGTTTAAAGCATTGTCATTTGAAAGCATCTCCTTCTTGTGTGAATTCTTGTGTGAAACTTGCTTGAACATTGTTGCATCTTTATGATATTGGACTTAAATCTGATCATTAAATATCTTGCTTATAGACTATGAATGTTAGCTCATGGAACTTTGAATTGGGTTAACACTCTCTTTTTACCACTCTAGTCATTTAAGTCATTTAACCCAACCTTTTTTCATAACTTTAAACCCCAGCCTTTTCTTTCAAGCTTTGTATTGATTTGTTGAGTGAGGCCTCTTTCATGATAATGTTATAGGTTGTGAAATCTTGAGAGTATTGAGAACGACAAGGAACTAGCTCTTGTTTTAGCTAGGTTTGGAATCATTAGAACTAGGTAATAGGACTAGTTTTGAAAGAAATAGGTGGTTAGAATGTTGATTTGGGTTAAGGTTTGGGAACAAGAGAGAATAAGAAGGGAAAGAAAGGTTTACTTGGTCAAAGAAAAGAAAAGAAAAGTCTCTAAGGTTAAGTTTGGTTAAAAGCTTGGTTTCCTTCAAAGCTTAGTCCCAAACTAATTTGCGAGAGAGGAGAAGGGTGAGACAAGAACCAAAGATTCACTCTTTGAGAAATTATTTCTATATTCCAGTCTGCCTTTTACAATGAGGGTTTAGGCCTTTATATAGGCAAGCTTACATAAGGGGGACACTTAACCCCTAAACGCGTGGCCATGATTTGAACCATACACTTGGCCATTAAGTGAAAGCAAAAGTAAATCAAAAGCAAAGACCATCCAACGGTCATAAGAGAGTTCAAAGGAAATAAAAGGAAGGAAGGAAATAGATAGGATTACCACGTCATTGGCTTGACGTGGGGGATATGATCTTCACTTCCTTGGCCCATTATCTTGTCAATGAAAGTTTCCAAGTCATGACCCAAGCAGGAACGAAGTGGAGATGCACTAGAGCTTGCTGCCTCGTTAAAACCCCTTCGGTAAACCCATTGGGACAAACCCGAAGTAGGAAAAAGAGTAAAGCTCCTTCTAATGACTTAGGGGTGCCTTCACGCTTGCGTGATGGTGAAGACACACAAATCAAGCTTCCCAAAGCTGGTCGTACCCAAGGCTCTTCATTGGTGATGCAATCCATGAGTCCTTGGTGTAATGGTTGGAGCTTGGCCTGGAACTGCCCAAAAGATGACCTTGTCTTGCTCCTCCTTGATGATCCTTGGGGCATGGTTGATGGCACATAGTTGTTCTGGGTCAGATACTTGCCGCCTACGCTAGCTGCTGGACGCTAGTACCAATTGTCCGAGAGGTGTCCGAGTGTGGCTCGAGCGGTCCTGGCCAAGTGTCCAATCCCGTGCTCACATCATTAGTTGTCTAGGGTGGTTTTTGACAAATAATGATCTGGAACTTATTGTCTATTTAGTATGGTTTCACCAATGAGAGTTGGGTTATGATATTACTAAGCTTGATTGTTATTGTCATGAGAGTGGATTAGCAAGGATTATAAGATCATTGTTTAAGGATTAGCTCTTTGTTGATTGAGTTTTGTTAAGCAACCTAGATAGAATAAGTTTTATACCAACCAATTATTCCCATCCTTAGGATCTATTTGGAGAAATTTATTAGATGTGCCATGAACAGTGTATAAACTTGTGAGAGATGCCATTTTTGCAAAAATCTTTTCCCGGGTGCCACAGCCTCAATTTAAAATGACTAAATTGCCCTCCTCTCTCCCACAAACTTAATTGCAAGAACCTAATCTTATCCTACTTTTTTTTATTTTTCTTTTCACTTTATTCCCTTCACTCTTATTTTCATCTCGTTAGTTCTTCTTTCTCTCCTCTCTGTCTTCCACAAAATTCTGCCGAACATACCAAAAAGAGATGCTAAAGCTGAAACCTTATAATGAAAGAGCTGAAGATTTGATGGAAGCGCTAGAGAAAATCAAGAGAAACCTCTAACGATTGGTTTCTGCGATGACAAGGCCATCAAAGGAGATGTTGACAAACTCCTAGAACTCAGATCGAGATCACACGAGATCTGATGCGGCGTTGAACACATGCTGCTAGGTTGGATCTTCGAAGGACCAGATCCAACGCCTAGCCAGGTTTGTCCACCACAAACTTGTCCTTCAACCTATTTAGTGGACCAGATCCGTTTTTGCTGACAGACGAAACTTGTCCTTTGATAGTGGACCAGATTTGCTTTTGCTAACGGATGAAATTTATTGCAATTGGCAGTTTGACATTGGAGAACTCACAGAGGATAACAATATGATTGACCAAAGAAGGTATCTCTATGGACTAGTTTTTATTTTTTTGATCCAGAGTATGCTTACTTTTTGTCTATCCAACGATGTTGTCTATTAAGTTCCTGATAGACCAAATTTTTTTATATATAACATTAAGTCCATCACACTAATATGTTTGTTGTCTATCACACAGGTCTAAAACGTTCAGGATGACAGTGGTGAACTCCTGAAGGACATAAATGTTATAGTACAAAGAAGGTATGTCTCTATGGACCAGTCTTATATTTGGTTTAGTCCACTGCATTTTCATATATGGACCACAATACGTTTGCTTTTTGTCTATCCAACCATGTTGTCTATTAAGTTCTTGGTGGACCACTTTTTAGTTTAGAACATTAAGTCCATCACACTAACATGTTTAATGTCTATCTCACAGGTCTGAAGACGTTCATATTAACATTGGTGAACTCCCAGAGGACAACAATGTTACTGCACATTGAAGGTATGCCTTTATGGACCAATTTAATCTTTGTTAGTCCACTATATTTTCATTTATGGACCACTTACTTTTTTTGTCTATCCAATCATGTTGTCTATTAAGTTTCTGATGGACCAATTTTTTATTTAAAACCTCATGTCCATCGAACTCACATGTGTGTTGTCCATCGCAAATGTCCGAAGACGTTCAGCTTAACATTGGTGAACTCTCAGAGGACAACAATGATACACAGAGAAGGTATGTTTCTGTTGGTAGACCACAGTAGGCTTACTTTTGTCTTTCCAATCCATCTTGTCTATTAACTTCTAGATGGACCAATTCTTTAAAAAATATTTAAGTCCATCAAACTAACATGTTTGTTGTCTATCGCGCAGACTTGAAATTGATGAATTCCCCGAGGACAACCATATTACTGACCTGGAGAACTCCACCAACTTCAATCTCTTTTATATCCAGATGTGTTTAGGTTTATTGCTAACATTAACATTGATAATTAAAAAAGAAACAGTCACATCATCATTATTTTTGTCAGTCTTAAATTGCTTGCCCAAAAGTTAATAATTTTTTTTTTTTAATTTTATTTCTTTCATTATTTTAAAGGGTATTATGGTATTTTGATCATATGGCATAAAAACAACAAATGGCATAATTGAAAAGGAAAAAATGAAAGTGGCATTGCTCACAACTTTAATTATAAAAATGGCATTTTTGATAAAATTCCCATCTATTTGTTACTTGTTTGCTTCTGTTTCTTGCATTTAATTACTTGTCATTGTCTGCTTTAGGCTGCAAATGGTGATTAACAAACTGAACAAGCTGAATAGGTTGAATAATGATGGGCTGAATAAAAATAAGCTGAACCATCAAAATGAGCTGAAGAAACTGAATAAGCTGAAAAAGCTGCAGAGAAATTAATTAGTATGCTAAATGGTGACCAATAAGTTGAACAGCTGAATACAAAAATATAATATTAATAATATATCTATAATAGTATTTGAAATTATATATAATTAAATTATATATTTAAATATAAGAAATAATTTTTTAAAAAGCTAATATATTATTAATTCTTATTTGGAAAATAAATATTTTATTACAAAATATTATATAAAATAAAATCTAACGTTGCTGGCAAAAACTACATCGACTTGTAGACCATATTTGCTCAGCAATTTGATCGCGGACGATCTTCATATAGTTTCCATCGTGTGTTTCTTCTTCCACTCCAATACCTTGATCATCATTCACATCATAATTAACATTTTGCTGCCCAAAAAAAATATAATTAGTTAGTGAACGATTCGTTTGTTACATATTTCAGTATATATATATATATATATATATATATAATAATTAAAAACTATATATATATATATATATATAATAATTAAAAACTATAAATAAATAATTTAAAAAACAGATTTTTAAACTCACAATCTTTTTGAATTTCCTAGATTATCGAAATAACAATCTAGATTTCGAATATTGTTTTGTTAAATTTTATTTTTTTAAATTAAAAATATTAATTCAAATATATAAATTGAATAAATATTTTTTTTTGAGTTTTCCATCTCGTTCAATCTGTTCATCTCCTATTTTATGGTTGAACAATTTTCAGCTAAAAAGTGTTATTTTCCAGCCACAGGGTGGGACCCAATAAACTTGAGTTGAAAACATATTTTTCTTAAATGGAGAGTTTTTGGCTGAATAAAGTTGAAAAGCACGTTCAACTCATTCAACCAGGTTGAAAAGTACAACCATTTGCAGCCAATATTACTTTTGTAATTCCTAATTAACTATAATAATACAAAATTACTTTTGTAATTTCCGAAAATAGTTTTTTAACTCTTTCAGTCTTCCCTAATCACAAAATTATATATCTTTAAAAGATATTTCATAATAGAATTTAGTTTTGTCTTAATTTTTTCTTTTTTTTGGTCTGATCCATATTAGATACATGTGGATCTTACATTATACAATATTACTTTTGTTTCATAATTAACTATAATCATACAATATTACTTTTCTAACTCCGGAAACTATTCTTTTAACTCTTCCATAATCACAAAATTATATATCTTTAAAAGATATTTCATAATAGAATTTAGTTTTGTCTTAATTAATTTTTTTTTTTTTGGTGTGATCCATATTAAATACATGTGGATCTTAGAACTTATAGCTGGATAATCTAATTGAATTTTTCATCAATACCAAATTATCCTTATTAATTTCAGAATTGTTTCTAAAAATAATAATTTAGTGGCACTTGATATAACAATAGCCATAATTTTAGACATTTGTTATTTTATACTTCTCTTTTATTATTATAAAATTAGAGTCGCAAATAATCTACCAAATTAGTTATTACTCTTTGTTGTATTAAGTTTATTTTTAATTTTTATTTGAAGTACTAATGATTTATGAAAACATTAAAGTTAAGGGAATGATTTTTCAGTAGAGATCTCTGAAGTAGATGATGGTGGATAGACTAAAACAATCATCTCCAAAATGGAGGAATGAATGATAAATTTCCAAATACGGAGATATTTATTTTAAAAATGAAAATGAAGATGAGTTGGAAAAGTTTTTTCCTTTAAATTGAGTTTGGAGTTGAAAATGAAGATGAGTTTGAGATGATCTAATATACCTAAACCCACTCATGTAAGAACAAATTAAGAACTGTCTTTCATATTAATGTACCTAATACGCACTCATGTAACAAGTGTCTTGAAATCAGAACAGAGGTGAATTGTTTTTAAAATAGCAATTATTAAGTAAAATTCATTATCTCTATATTATTTAGAAGAAACAAATTTCATTATCTCTATATTAAACCTCGATTATATAAGAAAGAAGGAAGGTGTGAGCAACAATAAAGTTCTACCCGTGATTTAAAAGTGCTTAAACCTGAGTCAACTTAAAAGGAAGAATGGCCCAAAACTAAGATGGGAATCGCTGCAAGCTCTGCTCAACAACTGTCCAAATTTAGAAACACTGTTCCTCAAAGTAACAAATCATGCTTCTTGGTGTCTTGGTGAACCTATGCAGAAGGTGAACAAGAAATTTGAATGTGGTGAAGATAAAAGATCTTTAATGGAGGAGGTGAAACAGTTTTTGGAGGAAGTGGAGATAGAACATATATTTTTTTCCTCTTATTCACTCTTGGACCATATGATATAACATCGTTTCTTTGGAAAATAAACAATTTTAGAAAGTGTATGGTGTTACACAGTGAAATTATTTTAGAAAGTGTATTAAAAAACGAAATAGTCTTGCTTATAATCAATTTTAGAAAGTGTATGGTGTTACACAGTGAAATTATTTTTATTGATAATTTCAATACCAAACCATTTTTTTAGATTAAAATTGATTATCTAAGCATAACCAAAAAAAAGAGAAGAAGAAAAAACCACAACATTATAGTTTTTTTTTTTTTTTCTTTGTGAATGAATGTTAAATTTATTTAAACCAAAAAATAACTTCTGCTTTTACAATATTTGCAACTTTAAAGCTGAGAGTAGATTGAAAGAAACTTAGAAAAAACAGAGTGTTTAGTAGCGTGTAGCTAACCAAACACCGAAAACATCATCTGGTCGGGATATATGTAACATTTTAGCCTTATTACTAAAGAAAGAAGAACCACAAGACGTTGTATTTTGGAAAATTCTTAACTAGTATTCATTCTATCTTATAAGGCAAACCCATAATGTTGTCAACATGATCGGGAACAGTCAAGATTGTAGATATGTATCTCTTACGGCTTCCTTTCTCCGTTTCGAGGTCAGCAGTCAACTTGGACCAACCTTGTGTTTCCATAACCCAAATTTCCAAACCCATCATCTCGCAAGAGATGAGTCCTAACTTCTCTTGCTAGTTGATCAGAGTGGAATCGCAATGCAAATGCATCAATATTTATGGAGCCTTGACATGATTAAATTTCTCGGAGCTAACATCAAAACTCATCAAAATTTAATATTTTTCAGGAAAATGATAATCAAACTTTATAGTCGCATCTTGGTAATAGATACTCCCGTTGATGCAAACTATACCTGGCAACAACATGAATCTAGGTCTTATAACTGGTTGGATGTTCCTCCACTGCTTAGCTGTGTGGGATCTCCCAATGTGAAAACTTGACAACTCTCACCCCAATTGGGTCCTGGCATGGACAATACTTTGTTTTGATCCTTGCAAGGGTCGTATCCGAAGAAGAAACCCCGTATGTGCTTGGATTTCAACTCTGGTAAGTCAATGGACTGCCTTGTGGTAGGGTTATATACAGCTAGCACATTAGGACGAAAATATTTTGACAAACAACAAACCAAGCCACGGACGTATTGATGATATTGTCCAGGGACTAATACTAATCCATTGTCAGTATTTAGAGGGCTAGTAGTAGACGAGAAGGCTATGATACTTTTTATAAAACTGTCGTCGGAGATGATATGGGCATCACGCGGAGGCTGATTCAAAGAACGAGTCAAGATTGAGTCTATCAAGTCTCTACGGCTGCTGATTAATGATGACCACAGTTTCGAGACACATTGGAACCTCATTAGAGTTTTTGTCGGAAGTTTCTTGAGTATCTCCACGGTTAGCTCAAGAGGTATATAGATAACTCCATCGTGACAACGTCGCGTTGGCGATGGTAAGGTCTCGTGGCTGTTCTTCTCTTCGCGCCCTCTTTTCATCACCTCTGTTTTGTATTGTAGAGGCTATAGATATAATAATTAGCTAGAAAACATATAAGTATTTAATAACAATTAAGTACGTATGTATTTACTTTCATTGAAAAGTAAATAATTTTAAAAAGAAGAGGAATATGTAAAGTTTCCTTTCTCTCTACTTGTATATATGTTAAACTTGTGTTAAAATTGTTAATACCAGAATTTCCACAAACTACTGCAAAGAAACAGACACTGAACGAAGAAATTTCGAATCACGTACGTAAAAATAAGAAGAAAACATAAAACATATATTTGACTTGAGGTCATATATATAGGTTTATTGACAAAAAACAAAATTTTGGTCTATTATCAATGAACTATCATCTTCCAATCAATGCGAGTCTTTGTGCTCCGAGATCTAGATTTGTACGATGAAATCCACTCTTTAATGTATTATTCTATTTGAATTACTTAAGAAGGGAAGAGAATTAGCCTGTTGAGAGTTAGAAGACAAAAGATAACATGGAAAAAGGTACTTAAAAAAACACTTAAAACTGTTTTTTAATATTCCAATTCATTTTGAGTTCTTGCCTCTCGTTTATACCTAAACTTAATTGTGTTTCTTCACCTCAGATTTTAAGAACTTAATCAAAAGGATATGAAAAGCTCGACGAGACGAGACCATGTGTGAGTGTGAGTTGTTCGTTGTGGGAGGTATGGGTTAGGGCGTTGTCGGTGGAGGAAAATCGCCACGGTGACATGCGACATGTTGAGAAACTATTCAATACATTTTTGGGTGTTTCACTAGCATTTCTTTTTTTTTTTTTTGTGGTTAAGCGAAGATTATATTTGAACCCTTATCTGAGTTTCCAGATTACAACAATGCCTTTGTGGGTTTTATTATTCCTAGATTTCTATAAGGAAGAAAAGTCACGCTTGGACAAGCTCAAACTAAGAATTGGCAAAGATAAGAATGATCAGTGTGTCACGCGTTGGATACACTTTGTGGCTACGGGTAAACTTAAGCATCTTGATGTTGACTGTTGATTAGTATATTTATGTGTCTCTTAAACGTGTTGAAGTGGTGCCCGTAAAAGCCTCTATGTCTTTGAGACGCTTCTCTATTTCAGACTACATCGGCTACTAATGGTGGATAGTTTCGAGTCTGTCTCATTACGTCGTCCACACTGTGTTTAGAACATAGTGTGTATAACAATAATTTTGTTCATTTATTCCGATACTGTAACTAGCCATATCATGGCTTCAAGAACATCTTTGTACTGAATTTCTTCATTCAATATTCTATTTCGACGAATTTGTTTTTTTTTTTGTCTCTAATTTTTGTCATTTTACATAAATATTCTATTCCTAGTTTCAAATATTATGATAAGAAATAATTATATTTTTATTTTAAGTTGTGGATTGATACCAATGAAATTAAATCTTTTTTTTTATCTTCAGGGTAAATTATTTTCTGTTAATTAATTAATTAAAAAAGGAAGAAAACTTGTCAGTTGAGAATTATAGAAAAGCAAAGATAACAAATTAAAGAATTCCAAGTAAACAAACTACGTAACATGGCAGACAAGGACATCAATCGATGCTGTTTAAATTAAACAAAGACTAACGACGTGAATAAAAAAGAAGACTACTAGATTTGTTAACGTTAACATTAATGTAAAGTTACACTAACATAATTAGAGTATATCGAGGAACAGTATCGCTATATTATTGATCCAGTATAACTTCCTACAACTTCGATCAAACATATTTTGCATTCTCTCCTCCACCTCTGCTAACCGCAACCAGCGACCGCCGTGTCGATTAAAATAGACCCAAGATATGTGTATCTAATTTGTTTAGACTAATTTTCTATGAAAAAAATATTGTTTTGTAAAATTGAAAACTTAATATTAATTAAATTTATTATAAACTTAATATTTAATGCTAAAGGTAGTGGTTCCTATTGTTTTAGAAATTTTATTATACAAGAAAACAGGCAAATAGCGACTGCACTATTAGTCATTATTTAGTCGCTAAACAGTGTTTTACGACTAAATAACGACTAAAACCAGTAGTCGTAAATTGAAAGTCGCTAAAATAAATATTCATAAAATTAGTCGCCAAATAGCGACTACATTACGACTATTTTGCGTAGTCGTAAATTTAGTCGTAATGTAGTCACTAAATTTAGCGACTACGCTACGACTATTTTACGATTACGCAAAATAGTCGTAATGTAGTCGCCAAATTTAGTGACTAATTGACTACTAATTTACAATTATTTATTTAAACAATATTGTATTTATACAGCATTATATATATACTATTTAATAATTATATTTGTTAATTATTTTTAAATATATATGTTATTGGATAACGGTTTGTTTTTGGAATGAATTGATATTAAAAATAAAAATACTATATTTATTATTATGAAACCATGATATAAAAAACTATATTACAAAATAAAACTAAAAACATAATTAAAAATAAGAATACATCATACTACTAAAAAAAGAAAGTAAATATTGAAGGTATCTTGATGGAAATGCAGAAACATCAAGGGTTGGCTGAGCTTGAAGCGAGGGAAAAGGATGTTGCTTTGCTTTCCCCATAAGAGAAGTCTTTTGCTTTTGAGATGAATGTTAAAGATTTTGACCTGAAGCAAACTGCAGAGACCGAGACAAGGAGAAAGGAAGCTGAGCTGATGGAAGCATCTCTCAAGGAACTTAAGGCGAGGGAGAATGAGCTCAGGTTGCTTAATGACACCATCAGAGATAAATCAGCTGAACCGGAGAAGAAAGAAATTTGCTTACATGTACCTAAACTGGATTTAACAAACAGAAACAAGGGAGAATGAGCTCAGGCTGCTTACATATACCTTGAAGTGAGGGAGAATGAGCTAAGTTGCTCACATATACCTCCTAAACTGGATTTAACAAACCCAAACAACTTTGGTTAACAACTTTGAGTCTATATGGTCATATGAATTCTCTTATGAACTAGATTCCCATGGACTTAGCTCAAGCAAATATACCTTAGCCTTGGAGTGCCCAACATGAGAAGGACGGAATAGAAATTGCCTATTCAGGTTACTGACTTCAATAGTGTCCATGTGAATCTGTAACACAAGGGAATCCTAACTGTTAGATGCGAAAATTGATCTCTGTAGCTTCTTAACAGGTTGATACAACGAAGGATGCTGCATTGGTTTAAACATGAGAGCCCTTGAGCATGGTGACCATGAGCATCCTTGCAACGAACAGACAAAGAACATGACCTTGCATGTCCTACAACAAGATTCAGATTTTAGTTTGGACCCAAATTAATGCAGCACAAATCTATGATCCTACTCACCTATCACAGAACACAAATCAATCAATAGGGCTATAAACCTAACTATATATCTGATGAATAGAAAAATGGAGAAGAATAAGAAGAAGAATTTTCACCTGCGCAAGCAAGTAATCAAATTTAACTCATTTGAACCCTAAAATATATCTGAAAATTGGAAGGTAAGGAAAAAATAACAGAGAGCACCTTTCCGGTGGCGCAACCAAAGCCGCCAAAATAGGAGCGGTCAACATTGCATTGACGAGCTTCGCTCTCGGTGTCATCAAGGGTTTCTGATCTGTAAACAAAGCGAAAAGGAGTTCAATTATTCACATTCTTGTAACCTATACCTGATACTAGCAAGTGATGAACACAGAAAACGATAAGTCATACAAATCAAAGCTTGAGATAGCCTCACAATCTCAATTTGCTCAACCTCGTGAAAATTCTTGAATCTAAATACAATTGTAACTGAAATTTCAAGTGTCTATATCGAAATTGAGACTCTAATAGCAATGTGAAATTCCTAGGAATCTAGAGCTAATTTCTAAAAGGGAAATGAAAGCAAAGAGATAATTACGATAGGAAAATCGAGAGGGTTACGACGAGTGAGCTTCTCTTCTCTTCCTTAGTTTACATCACGGTCAGCATCGTATTGACGAGCTTCGCTCTCGGATCTGAGATCCGCAAAAATGCTCTGGTACCAGATCAAAAAACTTGAGAGGATGAAAACAACGACAAGATGAAGATCGAATAGAATGAAGCAACGGGAGGAGGATAGAAAGGAGAAAGGAGAGAAAGTTAATCGGCTAAAGAGACCAAGGAGAAAGAAGAGAACAAGAGAAGGGGAGAAAGTTAATCCCTCGGTGAAGGAGACGAAAGAGAAAGAAGAGTAGGAAAAAACCTTGTCCATTGGATTAAATTAATCAACGGTTGATAGTGTAATCTATGTGTTTACATATCATCCAATAAAAAGCTTTCATTATTTAAAGAGTAATTTATTGGATCAAACTTTATATTTAAAAATATTTTGCAATTCTGGGTTCATAATTTAGGAAATGAGATTTGAAATTTATGATTTGGGAATTGAGGTTTTGAAATTTAGAAGAATATTAGATTTGATTTAGATTTAAAAATAATTTGGTTTAGGTTTTGAAATGACTAAGTTTAATAAATTTTGTAAATATATAGTTTTTGGAAAGTTTGATTTAAATGTAAATACTAAATAGTTTTACATATTGGTTTTATGGATATTCAATGGTTATATTTTGGCCTTTTGGGTGAATGATTTATGATTTAATTTCTATATATGAATTATAAAGGTTTTAAATTAAGGTTAAGGGTTTTGGAGCTAAATTTTTGGGTTTGGGGTTAAGTTTTGATAAAAATATAGGATTTGAAAAACTATATTTTTTTGGGGTTAAGTTTGGGAAAATTAGTTTTTCTTTATATAGCTATTAAAGTTTTGCTTTATGATATATATATATATATATATATATAATGGTTATAGTTTGGTTTTATGTATATATGTATATATATATATATAATGGCTATGGTTTGGTTTTATGGTTTATGAATTTAATTTATAAGATTAAGAATTTAAACTTCAAGATTTAGATTTGATGATCTAGGTTTTGAAGTTTGGTTAAAGGTTTGGGGGTATAGGGTATAGGGTTAAGATTTAAGATTTGGGGTTAAGTTTTGGAAAATTAGATTTTCTTTTAAGCATTAAATCTTGGTTTTATGTATATATAAGAATGGTTATGTTTTAGTTTTATTGTTTACAAAATAATTTCTAAGATTAAGAATTGAATGTTCAAGATTTAAGCTTTAAGTTTATGATTTAAGTTTTGGAGTTTGGTTAAGGGTTTGGAGTAAAATTTTAAAATTTTGATTTTCTTAAATAGCGACTGATATACGATTTATTGGCGACCTTTACCATGAGTCGCATCTTAGTCGTTAATTTAGCGACTATTTAACAACTACATGTTCCGTTATGCAATATAGTCATAAATTAGTCGTTAAATTACGACTAAATTAACGACTACTGTAAGTAGTCGCAAAATAGCAACTATTATATGACTAAATTTTTGTAGTCGTAAAATTGTCACCAAATAGTCGCTAAAAATGGCGACTATATATGTAGTCGCCATTTGTAGTTGGTAAAACCATGTTTTCTTGTAGTGTTAGGATGATAAATCTTGTTTCCAAAAATTGAAATTTAATATTAATAAATTAAGTGAAAAATAAATTAATAATTAATGCTAATGGCATGCTTGTAAATAGGTTCCAACTCCATGATTTATTTGCTAAATGTCTCCAAAAATGTATATATAGATTATATAGTCTATGAAAAAAATTGTCTACTTCTGTTTTATTATATAGGGGATATACACATAATTTTTTTTTAGAGTTTATTTCTAATATTATTACTATATCAGAAAGTTATGTGTTCTCTATAAAACATGAGAATTGTTATTTTCTTATAATTCATTCTATAAACAAATTAGTTATAACGATTAAGTTTAATTAAATTTTTTTTTTTTGAAATTATCTAGAAAAGTTTCTCTATAGATAAATTAAAACTTCTATAAATTGATAGATTTTTAACTTTTCACGGTCCCAATATTATAAATTTATAGAGTTTTTATTGTATAATCATCCAATCAATGTGAGTCTTTGTGATTATGGATCTGGATTTAATTTAAATATGAAATCAACTCTTTAATATTTTATTTAGTTTAAATTAATTAAAAATGGAAGATAACTTGCCTGTTGAGAGTTAGAAGAGCAAAGATAAGATGAATATAAAACAGTCGAAGTAAAGTAACATGGGAGACAAACCCTGTGTCGTTAGTAGTGGTCAAACAAAACAAACTACTTACCCACTAGTTGCATTGTTTTTTGGTTTAATAGTTGTTTTGTTGTATGGACGTTACATGTATATAAAATAACAAGTAGCACCAATGATTGAAGTTAAAAGTTTAGATCATCAGCGATATTTGATCCTTTATTACACATTTACACTCAACGATATTGCGACGACCAAAATATCAATTTAACACCTTTTTTTTTTTTTTTTTTCGGTACCAATTTTTGATTCATTACCAATTTTTTATTTTTTAGAGAATACAAGGACAACAAAGAGAAGCAGAAGAATAAAATCTAAAGCATACAACATTACAAAAGAACACCGCAAAACTAGATAAGACAAAGGATGGTGCAATCGTTGGAGGAGGAGGAATCTCAATTCAATCGGTTTTGCCGTGAGTTTTCTGCACCCGAGAGACAGCCCTCAAATACTCTGACGATGCAGGCCTACAGCTTTTCCGAACGCAAAGATCATCTTTCACTTGCACGGACAAGCCAAATTGGAAGAATTCACACCAACAAGAGCCCCCTACTCAGAGAAACACACTTCCAAATTGTAAATCACTGGCAGTAAAGAAACTCTGAACTGCAAAAGTAGAACCTTGATCGAGGGAGAACCAGCTTCGTTACAGCCTATGCGCTGATAACTTTAAACCTACATCAGACCCGCCACAACGATTAGACAGCCGCAGCTTCGCTGGAAAAGATCTAAGCCATCGCCATTGGTCTCAGAACGAAGAAAACGTCCGAGTTACATCGGACCCGCCACAACGGTGACATCGCAGCTTCGCCGGAAAACAAGGCACCGCCAGCCGCACCACCAGCCGACGTGGTTAACCGCTGGACCACCGGAACACTCTTGCGTTGAGCGAAGGGAGAAACAACACCTGGACAGAGAAACGAAGACCACCACTAGAAAAGCACTGCCTAGGAACAGGAACAAAAATCGAAGTCGGAGAAGAGGCGAATGCAAATTCACCAACGCCGGCAGATCTCTGAACTCCACCAGCTACGATCAGAGGAGATCCATCTCCGAGCAAAAAACAGAGAGGATCTAACTGCCACGAACCAAACCGAGCAACACACCCGACACAAGCTTGACCATCGGGAAGAGCCTTCACTCAGACGTAATCGCAGTCTTCAAACAATCAGAGGAATGAGGAAAGCCGCCGCCGGTTTGACCTCAGATCTAGCCTCCGACCCGAAGAAAATAGTTCAGATCCACCGCAAGTACTAAGGGAAAATTGCTGGAGATGATAAGAGCCAAACAAAGCAGACAACGGGAGCCCTCTCATGGCACCGGCTAGGAGCACCGGTGACCGGAGAGGCAAACGAGAATCAGATCTAGGGTTCCTGCAAGTCTCCTTCGACTTGAGAGAAAAAAGAGGTGCGCGTGTATTTCACTGTGTTCCTGTTTTCACCTTTGATAACTGCAAGCACCATGGAGATAAAAGGACACGATCATCTTTTAGGTAATTACGGAGGTCACTTGAAATGTGATGCTTGTGACGATCAGTCGTATAGCAGTGGCATCCACTGCTCTGACTGCGAGTTTACTGTTCACGACAAATGTGTCTTTGTGTTCAGTACACCGGAGACATTTGACAACCGTTCTCATGCTGGACATTGCCTTAAGCTTCTCACAACAGGAGCTCCTGATCACACCGATCCCAAATGTCACATATGCGGTAAAAACACTAAGCGTCTCCTTTATCATTGTTCCATATGTAAACTCAGTTTGGACATTGATTGCATGGTTGATGACATGTGTGCCCGAGCACATCTGAACCTACCGTGGCACCCTCATCCTATACTCATGCTTGACTTTAATTGTAAGATGCTATGCAAAGTTTGTGGTCATGCAGATGGATATGGCTACTTTTGCCCCAGTTGTAAGTTGATGGTTCATGATAAATGCGTCTCCGTGTTTGACTCGCCAGAGATCACTCATCCTTTTCATGCTAGACACTCTCTTAAGCTTCTCACAGAAGGAGCGCCGGACTACACAGATGCAGAATGTCATGTGTGTGGAAGAGATACTGAAAACTTTCTTTATCATTGTGATATTTGTAAGTTCAACTTGGATATGGTTTGTGTTGTTGAGTACCACCAGCGACATACAGTCACACCGGTTGTTCTTTCGAATCTGAAGGTTCATGCGCATACACTCACACTCATCCCAAGATTGATCTACTTCGTTTGTGATGTTTGTGGGACGGAAGGAGACCGTTCTCCTTATGTTTCTCTTGAATCTGATCTCATGTTCTTCCATCAAGATTGTGCTTCTTCTCCACGTGTTATTCACGTCAATCGACACGAGCACCGAGTTTCTTACACGTATCCTCTTGGTCCTGGAGAGTGGAACTGTGAAATTTGTTTGGAAGAGATTGATTGGTCATATGGGGCTTATACATGTTCCCTTTGTCCTAATTATGCTCTTCATTCAAGATGTGCAACAAGGAACGACGTGTGGGATAGGGAAGAGCTCGATGGAGTACGTGAAGAAGTTGAAGATTCTGAGCCATTCAAGATGAATAATGACAACACAATCACTCATTTCACTCATGAACACAACATGAGTCTCAACAGAGACGGTATTGCTTTGGTGGAAAGCATATTGTGCGAAGCATGTGTTTGTCCCATCTCTTCTAACACATTCTACAGCTGTTTAGATTGCAGTTTCATTCTCCACGAAACGTGCGCCAATTTTCCAAAGACGAAGCGGCATTTTCTTAGCCCAAGACCTCTCACTCTTCATCTCAATAGAGATAACACCGAAACAACATGCATGGCTTGTCTCCAGCTTTGTTGCAAAGGATTCATGTATACTGATGGTGGTGAGAGCTTTGATTTACTGTGCTGTTCTATTACAGTGCCTTTTATCCATGGGAGTCATCCCCATCCTTTACTATACCTGGACGTAGGTGAATATGATGATGACATGAAGACATGCCATAATTGTAGCAACATGATAAGAGAGTTTGCTCTAGGTTGTATCAAATGCGATTACTTTTTGGATTTTCGTTGCGCCACTCTACCATCAAAGGTAGGACTTCCCAAGTATGATGATCATCCACTCACTCTTTGTTATGGTGAAAAAGCAAGCGGCAAGTATTGGTGTGATATTTGCGAAAGAGAAACAAATCCAGAGACTTGGTTCTACACTTGTAACGGTTGCGTAGTCACTTTGCATATTTTCTGTGTACTTGGGAATGTCAGGTACGCCAAACCAGGAGGAAAGATCGAAAAAAACATTGCATTGGTGTTTAACAAGAGATCCACAAGACCAATTTGCAACAACTGTCATTGTCGTTGCGTGGCTCCATTCTTTATTATTAAGGAGAGCGTATTGTTTTGTTCTTACTATTGCTTGCTACGTACTCAATTGAGAGCATCCTACATTAGTCAGATTGTAAGATGTCCTCCATGGGTAGATAGATTTGGTGAAGAGACAGATCCTGTAAGCTGAAAGCTGGAAGGGTCTTGCTAATTTGGCAAAATAAGTGGATTAAAACACTTTGACTTTGTTTCTTAATTACTCTCTTGTTTTTAGCTCTCTCCGGAGCATAAGCAACATAAGCCAAAGATGAACAAGCCCAAATATATATGAGTCATTGTGAATTTTTCTCCTTGAGTTTTTATTTATTTTTATTTTTAATTTAAATTTTACCTAAAATGTTATTAAAATGATTAGTTTTGTGCCCAAAATATTATCTTTTTATTTGAGTTTGATGATTAATTGTTTTCTTTCTTGTTATATATCATTGAAATTCTGTTTTTTTTTTTTTAATGAGTTTATAACATTACAAAAATGATAACAAAAATTTTATTCTTGAATAGGGCCTTTGCAAACGTGGACAGACACCGACTCTGCTCTTTTTTAAGCTTTGCCTTCGTTATTCTTTCTTATCTAAGCCTTAAGCATGTTACTTTTAGCATAAGACGATCTAACTCGTGTAGTTTATCACTTATTTTATAATATCATATTATCATGCCAAGTTACCAACCACAGTCGTAAGCTAGCAATTGATGAATTGAATTGAAGATTATTTGTCGGATTGTAGTTTGTAACTCGCGCGCGTAGGGAGTGGTTAGTCATCTCATTGTGACATCTCATTATGTGTCACAAGATTTGAACTTTTCTATTCAATCATTTATTTTGGTCTTTCATAGACATTTGCTTAAATGATACAAAAACAATATATATATATATATATATATATATATATATATATATTTATGGACATGAGTCATTGAAAATTTCGTCGTTTGTGAATGGTCGCTAACAATTTCTACATGCATCGTGCTAAATACATATGTCCTATTTTATAAGATGTTTTAGGTAAAAAGCACAAAAAATTTAAAAACTATAATAGTATTATTATTTTTACATAACAAAATTTTATTTAACATTCAGGCCATGAATGTTTGTAGTTTTAAAAAAGGAAAATGACACCCACACCCACTTTCTCACAAACAAATACCACCCACACCCATTTTCCAATCTCCCTATACTTTCTACTTGTAAAATTACATCTTACCCCTCAAAACTCTTTTCAGTCAATTTATTTTTACTTACCGATATCACTTTCTTACCGATCTTAATTTTTTTCCAATCAATACATTTATTTTTTACAACCGTAAAAAATACAAAACCCCAAATTCCCCCAAACCCGACATCCCCAATTCTCTTCAACCCTAATTTTGCATTTCACGAATTCGAATCCCTTGGTTCCTATCACTCCTTAATTTGTTCCGTTTGTTCCATTACCTCCATTTGTTCCGTTTTCCGATTAACTTGCCGCCGGTAACCGCCTTCGGACATGGCAGAGCCCCGTCGTCGCATCTCCAAATGTTCGACCGATGAACCGTCATCTACAACTGCTGGTGATACTTCTGGAGAAAAATCTGCAGATTGGGATGATCGGCTCCCTCTCCGTCTGTTTGCAACTGACCGTTTCCCTGACGCTAGGTTAAATGTTTACTCACGACCTGATATCCTGACGACAGTCCACAATGTTCTCAAAGGCACTCCCCAATTCGATACGATTCTTAGCTCAAGTCTGGGTTCTCTATTCCGGCTTCGTATTGGTGAGTCTCCTATCTCCTGCAAATTACTCCACGCTTTGCTATGTAGGCAGGTTCTGTCCAAAACAAAATACGAGTTGTGGACTGTATTCGGTGGATACCCTTTGAGATTTTCTTTAGTTGAATTTGGTGTTGTAACTGGCCTTCAATGTGACAAATTTCCAGAAGATTACGACCCCGAAGACGACCCTGCTCCCGAACCTCATGATGAATGTTACTGGGACACGTTGATTGGGAAAGATCGCAAGGCGACCCTGGGTGATGTGTCCACTATTTTTGAAGACCCTACTATCAAGGATTTGGATCGGAAGCTTTGTCTAGCGTTGCTACTTGATATGCTCAAATTTAACCCTAGAGCTACTCTCTCAAATTAAGAGATCAATTGTAGTACTTAGGGATCAAATCCACAAGAACTCTAGATTCACACAATAGATTTAATAATCTTTTAATTATGCTAAACCAAAATTGTAATTTAAATAGCAATGCAAAACAGAAAATAAAAGAGTTGTAAATTCAGGAATTAAAAACGCTAGGCCTAGGGAAATTCTCAGGAAATCATGGAAAATCAGATCAATTAATTAAACTAGCAGGATTCAACAATTAAGCACCGTTCTTGAACTCTAAACACAATTATAAAATAAATCAGTTCTCACTGCAAATAAAGTTTAAAACCAGAAAATCCAAATCTCTTTGCAAAATTCAAGTTAAAAACCAGCAATAAAATCAGGTTTAGATAAGTTCACAAAATTACTAAATCAAATCTCTTTGCAAGAAGTAATTTTGCTCACCAAAGGTTTTATCAGGAAAATCAATTATATTCTCATATCAATCAATAATCCTAAGATCAAATCCAGATGACTAATCAAAGATCTAGCATTAAGAACAACCTATGGTGAAGAACAAGAAAGATAATGAATCCTAATTTAACAGATCTAACAATCCATGAAATCCCTAATGAGAAACCCTAAGCCTAACAAGCAGATCTACTCAGACATAATTGTATGAACACAAATCATGAATAAAATAGATAGCATTAAGAGATTAAAAGTAGAAGAAAAGGAGTTCTGAATCTTCTCTGAAGGATTCTTGATTCTTCTCTCCAGAAACTCTCTAAAATCTCTCACAGGGTTTTGCTCTCAAAAGTTGCAGGGAAAAATAAAGTTTAGGTCTAAACAATGACCATAAAAATCCTATTTTATATTCCTAAAACACGGCCAGGGACCAATGATGCAAATATGGAAGACTTTGGGGCAACTTTGTAAATCTTCAAAACTTGTGGGAAAACTTCCAATTCCGTATTTGGCCTAGCATCGATCGATGCTATCAGTGTGTCGATCGATCCACAATCTGAATTCGTCTCCCAACTTCGTATCTCAGCCTCAATGCTTGATTAAGCTCCAAATCTTCATATTTAGCTCCATTATGCTCCCATCCATGTTAAATCCTATAAAGACTAAAAAGACTCTAAAAATACCAAAAAGACTCTATAATTAAGACTTATATCATGGCTAAAAATACCTAAAAACCATGATATATCAACTCCCCCTGACTTAGCTTTTGCTTGCCCTCAAGCAAAACATAAACTTAGACCTGTGAAAGAGGTTTGAAAACGCAGGAACTCATTTTCTTTTTAAAGTAATGCCATGATCATCCAAACCTTAATCCACATGCTTAGCAGATAAATCCAAATCGAACCACCATGTACTTCTCCGTTGACTTTCATAGCATCCCAAATTCAAACCAAATTCCACTACTTCCTCCATTAAGCTTTCATCGGTGAGTCTCATCAATTTGATCAATATCAAGAACCTTCTAGACTCATTCCCGTACAATACCATAACAAGCAAGACATATCTTTTACCACATTTGGTACTCTTTCTCTCCCCCAGACTTATTCTTTTTATTCTTTCTTAGAGCTTTGCTTTGTTTTTTTTTCTCAAAGTTGTAAGCGAATAATGGGGTCATCGGTAATTTACCTACCCCTTGCTTCCAAGCTATGTATGATCATTTGACTTAAGAGTAGAATAATGAGGTCACAGATAATTTACCTACCTCTCTAAACTGATCAAAATCATCTCATCTTTTATTCTTTTTTTTTAACAAAGCTCTCAGGAAAAATTCTTTTAAACTTAAATAAGGGAGAGGAGTACCATTTTTTTTTCTGAAGTCTTACTTGTCAGGTATGAACAAGGAGTCAAGCTCTATGAAATCAATCTCCTTGATGAGGTAAAAAGAAAAGTACAGAAATTACCTCAAGCTTTTATGGATTCTGTTGGAAATTCGGATGTCTCTGGTTCACTGGTAAGCCATTGGATTTTTCATTAGTCGGATTTGTGGATTCAATCTGCAGCATAAATCAACCAAAGCAGTACACTAAAAAGAAAAGTCATAGTTCCCAACAAAATTTTGACTCAATAAAACCATTTTTTTTTCTGACTCTCAAAAACAAAAACGTAGTTAGTAACTGCCTCCCCCAGACTTAAACAACACTGTCCCCAGTGCTATCAAGTAAGAGTTTGGCGAATAAAATAAAAATAAATGAAAATCAAAAGAAAAATGAAAAAGAAAAACCTACCAGTGGGTTGCCTCCCACTAAGCGCTTGTTTTCAGTCATTAGCTTGACTGTGTCGGATCTCAGGCATCCGGTGGATCGGAACATGGCAGTGAATGCTTCTGAGAGGATGTCCTCTTCCTCCAAGGGGGTGTGTAGGCTTTAGCTGCATGAGGTTTGACAAGGATGTGAGGAGCAGGACCAGGACGGGACTGAGGGATGGGTGGCTTTCTTTTAAGTCCTGGAAAATCATCAACAGAAGAAACAAGCACACTGCGATAATCTCGCGGCTTGGTTAACTGCACAACAGTTTTTGTACCTTTGAAATTCTTATTGATGATAGGAGAAGGTTTGGGTGAAGAAGATGCATACCTTGGCCTTACCTGTGGCTTCTGAACTGTGGAATAGTGAGATTTCAGCTTTACAACTGGTCTAGGACTTGCAGCTAAGGATCCAACGCGAGAATTTGTGGTTGTGGACAAGTCCGAGCCGTCTCTGGAAGGAGTGTCGATTGATGCAACAGCTGCATCGATCGATGCAAGTCTCTGAACTCGTGTTTCTTCAACGTTTTTGCAGCTTTCCTCAGCAATTCGTGTTTCCATCACAAAACATCATCTTCCAGAGACTTGTCATGCATTAAAACCTCATCATGGTCTCTAGTACTGATTAGATGATCTCCACTCCAATCTTCAAGCTTAGCAGCTTGTTTACTCACTTCCTCTACAGGCTCCAACTCTTTGACATACCCAGCAGTAATGTCTTCTTGAAGCTCTATGATCAGATTGTCATCAGAAACAACCTCCACAGAAAATGTCTGACCATCAATAGTGGGAACCCTTCTCAGCTTGTCCATCTCAAAGTTCATGACCAAATCTTCTACATTCAGAAATATGTGTCCCTTCTTCACATCAATGATGGCACCAGCTGAAGCCAAGAAAGAGCGTCCTAAAATGAGAGGATCATTAGGCTCTTGGTCATATTTCAGTACCACAAAGTCAGTGGGAATCATGCAATCTCCAATCCTGATCGGAATATCCTCTAAGACACCTTCAGGAATCCTTCTAGATCGATCAGCTAAGATAAGAGAGATCTTAGTTGGCTTAAAATCCGTCATCCCAAGTCTCACAGCAACAGAATGTGGCATCAAGTTAATACTAGAACCAAGATCACAAAGAGAGTGAGGAAACCTTCCTGTGGAGATAGAGCAGTCAAGTACAAAGCTTCCAGGATCTGGTAACTTCTCTGCAATCCTACTCTGAATTACTGCACTTACTTCCTTAGAGACAACCACCTCCTGCTTCTTATCCTTCTTCCTCTGTAGAGGCTGCTTCAACAGAATTGAACTGACATCCTTTGTAAGCAGTGCTCCTTCCTCAGGACTCAAACCATTGGTGACCATTCTCTTCACATATCTCTTAATACTAGGAGAAAACTTGACAGCATCAATCAAAGGCATCTCAATCATTACCTTGTCCATCATAGCTTTGCATCTAGCTTCTTCAAACTCCTGCTTAGACCTCCTAGGCTTAGGAAAAGGAACCTTAGGCGTGTAGGCTCTCTCAGCAACTGGAATTGGAGCTTCCGTAACTTCTTCCTCGGCCTGGACATTGCATCGGTCGATGCTAGAGTTGCATCGGTCGATGCTGTCTCTCAAAGTCAACCCTTCTACGACCACTGAGGGTTGCGTCGATCGATGCTTTGTAGCTGCATCGGTCGATGCAACATCCACTATTGTATCATCGTCTACTTCCTTCACCAAAATCGCATGNTGTCCCCAGTGCTATCAAGTAAGAGATTGGCAAATAAAATAAAATAAAAATAATTCAAAAGAACAAGNGTCTTTTAACAGACCCAGCAGTCTGAATCACTTGATTCTCTAGCTTCTTGACATGAGTGTTCAATGCATCAAACTTCCCAGTCAGCTCAGTGTAAACAGAATCAATCTTTCCATTAAAGTCTACTGTTAACTTCTGCTTACCTTGAAGAATCTGTTCAACCATTGATTCCATCTTGCTCTCTGAACTGGGTGGAGGGAGGGGTTGGTAAGAAGAAGATCCATAGTTCCTTGTGACANAAAGAGCGTCCTAAAATGAGAGGATCACTAGGCTCTTTGTCATATTCCATCACCATAAAGTCCGTGGGAATCATGCAATCTCCAATCTTGATTGGAACATCCTCTAAGACATNACCAAATCTCTGATTTTGATAGCCAGCTCCATACACATAGTTGACATCTGCTTCTGTAGTCTCTGGCCNCGATCAGCTAAGATAAGAGAGATTTTAGTTGGCTTGAAATCTGTCATCCCAAGTCTCACAGCAACAAAATGTGGCATCAAGTTAATACTAGAGCCAAGATCACATAGAGAGTGAGGAAACCTTCCTGTGGAGATAGAGCAATCAAGTACAAAACTTCCAGGATCTGGTAACTTCTCTGCAATCCTACTCTGAATCACTGCACTTACTTCCTTAGAGACAACCACCTCCTGCTTCTTATCCTTCTTCCTCTGTGGAGGCTGCTTCAACAGAATTGAACTGACATCCTTTGTAAGCAGTGCTCCTTCCTCAGGACTCAAACCATTGGTGAC
>NC_025693.1:5822944-5823465 GCF_000633955.1 Camelina sativa
CATAGAACAAGTCTGGTCTGTTGAAGTCCGCAAGAGTCTTGACAAGCTCTCCATTGTTGTCCCGTCTAGGCTGAAGGTTCTGCTGGTTGTTACCATCCAAGTTGGCTCCGTTCGCACCAGCCCCGACATTGCATCGACCGATGCCAACTATGCGTCGATCGATGCCTTCTTCATTGCGTCGACCGATGCCAACGTTGCGTCGGTCGATGCCATCTGCATGCTCATCAGCGACGACAGGTTCTTCTTGAATAACCTGCCCTTCAGCATCAAGTTTCTGGCCTTGCTCATTGCGCACATGACCCTCTTGATCTCTCAAAACTCCAGCCGCATCAGGTCTCAGTATGATAGGGTTGACCATCTTTGCTGATTTGGCTGCTTTGGTGTTTTCACGCTCTAGTTGTCCTAACTCTTGGTTTGTAAGCTTAACAACTGGACCAGTAGGATTTTTCCTGGTGCTAGGCTTAGGCATGAACCTGAAACACACAAGAGAAAAGAAACAAAAGCGTGTGAGTAAAACAGAA
>NC_025693.1:5825045-5835144 GCF_000633955.1 Camelina sativa
GAAAATCCAAATCTCTTTGCAAAATTCAAGTTAAAAACCAGCAATAAAATCAGGTTTAGATAAGTTCACAAAATTACTAAATCAAATCTCTTTGCAAGAAGTAATTTTGCTCACCAAAGGTTTTATCAGGAAAATCAATTATATTCTCATATCAATCAATAATCCTAAGATCAAATCCAGATGACTAATCAAAGATCTAGCATTAAGAACAACCTATGGTGAAGAACAAGAAAGATAATGAATCCTAATTTAACAGATCTAACAATCCATGAAATCCCTAATGAGAAACCCTAAGCCTAACAAGCAGATCTACTCAGACATAATTGTATGAACACAAATCATGAATAAAATAGATAGCATTAAGAGATTAAAAGTAGAAGAAAAGGAGTTCTGAATCTTCTCTGAAGGATTCTTGATTCTTCTCTCCAGAAACTCTCTAAAATCTCTCACAGGGTTTTGCTCTCAAAAGTTGCAGGGAAAAATAAAGTTTAGGTCTAAACAATGACCATAAAAATCCTATTTTATATTCCTAAAACACGGCCAGGGACCAATGATGCAAATATGGAAGACTTTGGGGCAACTTTGTAAATCTTCAAAACTTGTGGGAAAACTTCCAATTCCGTATTTGGCCTAGCATCGATCGATGCTATCAGTGTGTCGATCGATCCACAATCTGAATTCGTCTCCCAACTTCGTATCTCAGCCTCAATGCTTGATTAAGCTCCAAATCTTCATATTTAGCTCCATTAAGCTCCCATCCATGTTAAATCCTATAAAGACTAAAAAGACTCTAAAAATACCAAAAAGACTCTATAATTAAGACTTATATCATGGCTAAAAACACCTAAAAACCATGATATATCACTACTCATAGTCGATGGTGTACTCATTGCCTCCAGCCAAACGAGCCGACCAACTTTGAAGTATGTTGAGATGCTTGAAGACATCGACTCGTTCCTAGCATTTCCTTGGGGCAGAGAATCCTTCTTGAAGACTATTTCCACTATGAGACCTGATCTCAAACCGCAATCCATACCAGTGGCTAAAAGACTTAAACGGCAGGGCAAGGTTCAACCAACGGACTCCGTGAAGAGTTTCACGGAGAAGTTACAATAGAAGTCCTTCCGTTTGCATGGCTTCCCTCTTGCGCTTCAACTGCTCGCATATCGTAACATTTCTGGATTACGAGACAAGGTACCAGGTGCTGGTGACAGCCGCACTTTCCTGGAATGGTGTTCAGTTGGCCTACCAAAGAATAATTTACCTTTGACAGACGTCATAAGTGTTGAGCATTATCCAGATGTAAGTTGTCTTATATACACATTATTAACTTGGATTACATTATCCACGTGGATACACACATTATGACATTTTGTCTATCCCAACCGCAGCTATTAGTTTCTCCGTTTTTGGAAGCTGTCCAACACGAAGGGATTGTTGAATCTGGTTGGGGAGAGTGGGACGATGAGATTAAAGACAAAAGGATTGCTTATATGGAAAGTCTCATTCAGGCAGGACATATCTTCACCAAAAAGGAATGGCCAGGGGGTGATTGTTCTTTGCCTTTAATAACTTTACCTGATAAGAAGGGCAAAGGGCTTCACAGGAAGCACATTATTCCTAGGCGGAAAGAGATTTCTGCCAAACTTCGTGTCAATCAACCTTCTCCCAAGTCCAAATGCTCGAGTTCTAAGAGGCCCCGTGTTATCTTCTCCAATACTGAGGATAATGGTTTCGCTGATTTCAAAGCTGCTGTAGAGAAAGAACTTAATTCTATTAGGGATGCGGCAGATAGTAAGTTTAAAAAGCTGCAATCTGAGAACAGGAAACTACAGCAGCAGATTAACTCCCTTCGATTCCGTAGGCGGTTAAGACTACCGCTAAGGCGCACCATTAGGAGGCCAGCATCCGTCTCTCCCTCTACTGTCAAGGAATCACCACCGGCCCCTGTCGCAGTCGATGAGTTTACCTGTCCGGAGGACGCAGCAGAGAATGTTACGGTCGGGACGCCACCCCCAACTCTTCAACAATCTCCAACCAAAGCAGTAACGTCTCCTGACAATATCCTTCTTAACCAACACGACTGGGAACAATATGTCCACCCGTTTGGGACAACGGTATGTTGTTGTTTTCCATCATCTTAGAGCTAGTCTGAATGCATTGGTATTCATCTTAGTCAAATTATACAGGAACATTCCGTTGGAAACTGCTCGTCCGCTATGAAAGATGTGATTCAGGATGATTCAGGATGTCTGAACTCTTGCCTCAATCCGATTTATGACACCGAGACTAAGGTTAGACACACTTGTACCATTTATATCAAACTTCGAGTAGCTTCCTTTTTGTTACCTAAACTACTTTTTGGAAAACAGCAATCCTCGGTATATGACACCATCACCAAACCTGTTCCCTTGGATGACCAATCGGTACATATCCCATATTTTTACTTTTTCAACATTTACCCCAGTGTACAACTTACACTGTCCATGTGGATACATTTACAATATCAACATTCACCCCAATTTCCAAAACTTACATTGTCCATGTGGATACATTTTCAATATACAGGCTGCGACAGATATTGATCAAAACGGAGTTAACTCCGCTGCTAATGCATCTCCACAACCCCTACAACCTTACACCAGCTTGTTACATGGATTTATTGGGAACTCTAATGTCAATCCTCAATTGCTTGCTCCTAGTCCTGTCCTTGACGGTACACCTTCTGACAATATATAGGTATCTTTTCACCAAATTAATATATTTTCCGAGTAAGTCTCTATCCTCAACTATATCTCACTACTCAAACACTTGCTAACCTGCACGCAGAAAATTGACGCTGATAATATGTTGGAAGCCACTCCCCTAACGTTAATTGAGGTAAGCAATTCCGTTTATTAATATTTAGGCTATCCACATGGATATGCATCATCCAGAAAGTATATCCTATCCACATGGACACCTCACTTAGGCTAGTTGTTTAATCACAACTTTAATGTATCCACATGCATATGCATCATCAATTCGGTGCCTTTTTCTTGCATGACACCAATGTTGACATTGACAGAGCTTGTGCCGATGAGGTACCGCAGACAAATACTACTTCAAAATCAATTTGTTAACTTTCACAATTTTACCTCATAGTTATTTAATTGGGACCCCAACTTGCTTTATTAGGATGATGGCCGTGAGTCCCCCATACAACCTAACGAATCCGACAGCGAAGCCACCGAGGTATTCCATCCTTCTCTACTTTTCATCGAATCCCTGCCTAGTTTTTTGCTGCCTAATAGTTTGCTGAAAATGAAATTTTCATCACCTCACAGAGCAATGCTACGCCCACAGACCCTGTTGATGTCAGTGATTCTTCGCCAGCCAAACCTACACAAAAGGGTGTTCTCTCGGGACCAGAAGAGACCCTTCTCTCGGCTGTTTTGCGGATTCCTACACTTTCACCGTCCCAACTGCCTGACCTACTACTCATTGTCGACAAAGATTTAGCATCCCTCATGAAAAAATCTCTGAAATCATGTCCAAACACGTAACTTTCTACACACCCTATGCCATTTTTTATTCTAACAATATCGGACCAATGAGCTAACCGTGGATACCATTTTCAAAACCTCCAGGGTACACATAACAAAATGTGGATACCCAGTTGACAACTTGTTTTTCAAACAGTTAGCGAAGCCTCAGAATTGGGTTAGTACATTGGTAAGTATTTCCTATCTACCAAAATCTGAAATCGTTTTTAGTTAATCTATACTTACACATTATTTTCACCCTCTTCTCACAGCATATGGAGGTTTTAGTGGATTTTCTACAAAAAAAAGTTGCAAAAGTTCCTACTCATTGAACGCTCTCTCTTCCTCTCACCCTGCCTTGGGAACTACTTACAAGGGAAGTATCCTTCCTTCTGTCAAGCAAAAGTGAAGGCCAGAGTCAAGTGGGACAATAAGCTAAAACGTAAAACCTATGGTTCTCCTTCAGAGTGGTTTGTGGATTGGAACACGATATATATTCCGATGATTTGGGACAATTCTCACTGGGTTGGCTTAGTCATTAACCTCTCCAATTGGAGCATAGAAATCCTCGATCCTAATGTCAGTCTATACGACGACGCTAAGGTTGCCACCTACATAGCCCCGTTCACAGAGCAGCTGCCATACCTTATTTCAAAACTTTGCACACCGCCTCCAACTCAAGATCATGGCTGCACTCCATTCACTTGGTCGAGGGTACAGGACATTTACGTCAATGAGAGATGTGGTGATTGTGGTCCCCTTGCCATGAAGTTGCTAGAGATCGTCGCAACTGGGTTTGGTCCAGAACTCATGTCTCAGATCACCGACCAAATCGTCAATGATATCAGGTCACAATACGCGTTGGACATCTATAAGGAATATGTCGCACCCATCTACTCCAACTAGTTTAAAAACTTTTATTCGCACCCTCTATTAGGTTTCTCTCTGTATGTTTGTATCACGCCGTACTCTGTATGTCTGTATCCTTGAACTTCTCTATCCGTATGCCTATCTACATTAGGATATCGTTACCTACAATAACCCCTCACAGGTATCCCCGGTATCCAAATGGACATGTTTTTGTGGATTCCGGGATAATTGACAAGTATAATTGCTCAGCTCATGTACACTATCTATTTGCGGCTTAGTATAACATACACCTATAACCATATCATATAGCCATTTATATCTACGTGGTCAGACATCGGTGGATATCTCTCACTACTTAACTAGTTAGCAGTTTTCACTCAAACTTAATTTACACCGAAAAATACATGTTGCTATGGTAAACCTGATAATACATTTTTTACATAAACCACTACGATCAGCTCCCCCACTTTGTTGATTCCAGAGTGTAGATTTAACAAAATGGAAGGAATCAGCCTAAACCCTAAACCCTAAACTCTATACCCTCAAACCAACACCCTAGACCCAACACACTTTATACCTCTAAACCCTAAACCCTAAACCCTAAACCAACACCCTCTAAACCCTAAACCCTCAAACCAACACCCTTGACCCAACACCCTCTAAACCCTAAACCCTAAACCCTAAACCCTAAACACTAAACCCTAACCCCTAAACCTTAACCCTACCCCATGAACCCTTAACAGTAAACCGTAAAACATTGTGTGGAAATAACCCTAAAACCATAAAAAACTCCCAACTCAATGAAATTTTGTGTCAGGAAGTTGAAGATTTGGTGGGAGAACTGCAGAGGCTTGAGGAGATGCGAGAATTGGTTCCTCCTCCAATTGATTGGTTGAAGATGAAAGTGAAATTCAACGATGAGTAGTGTTATGTCATGTCTTTATGTACTCGTTTAAAATTTCGAACTCTCTAATCCACGTTCTTTCGCACCACATCCCAACAATTTATAACATTGTTTTCCGTCCCTATTAAGCAAGCACCAAATGGATACACGTACATATCCATGTGGACATATATATTTGGATACAGTTACATACATTTCCATGTCGACACGTACATACATTTCTGTCACCTAGAGGTGGAAATGATGAGAACATTCTGACAAATGATTCTTAGGAGTCTTCACTCCTCCACAACGGGGACATCTAGGACGACCCACTTTACACTTTGTCTTCGGTGGTGCTAATTTATGATCCACCATTACTGAAGGTACATCACTTGATCCGCCATCCACATATGAGAGAGACCAGTTTTGAGCACTATAACAACCTCGGACAAAATGTACGAAAGCAAGTCCCTTGTTATTATTCGCCCACATTGCATACGGATTACCGTTTTCTAGACATTTGGAAAAGAAGAAATAGTATTTCGAGTGTAAATTTGACCACAACACGAGATCTTCGGACTTGTCGAGTCACACGGTTGCAAGACATTCCTTGGAGTATACAGCATTCAAACCTTGTTTACCAGTAATTAACAAGTTCTTCAACGCGTCCACACCATCTTCAGCCAAAAAAACAGCAACTTTGGTAAGCAGCTCGGGTGGCATGTGAAACTCGTTTTTGGAAGCAACCTGAACAGATTTAATGTGGCGTATATCAAAGTTAATTAGTAAGATGAATGTTATTCCCCAATAAATAAAACGGAACTTACTATAACAAATTCCTCATAACGCTGTGTATTTGCCATGACCAACAACAAATGATTTTGCTTCCACAAAGTTCGTGTCGCCTACGGAGGTTCATAAGCTTTAAACAAAGTCAGAACTTTAGGTAGGTCTGATTTTAAAGATGTGTACACCAGCTGAATTTAATTTGGGCACCACTTTAAACAATATTTTCTGGCACTCACTATATCGTCCACATGGATACGAACTTTGTTTTTGTAACTTTTCAAACTATGTGTGGTTAAAACCATGTGGATAGAGCGTTTCGAGTACTGGCGTTTTCTGCTGGATAAATCCTTTCCGTACACCATTTTTTAAAGATTTGTCAGAACTTTAAACGTGTTATCAGTATTCCCTCTCTCTCCTTACTGTCTGCTCTGTTACACATTAAATGCTCCTTCAAAAGCACTGTCGTGATGTAACATTTTTGCGCCTACAACCGCAGGCTCACTGTTCTCTTCCGTAGACTACTCCGTCTGTTGGCTCAGCTTTTAAAGATGTCTACACCAACTGCAATAATTTCCCCACAACTATTACTCTTGTAACAAATAATCGATAAGAACTTTTATGACCACAATATACTGTCCACGTGGATTTCTTTACTTAGCCCATTTTTTTATAGTAAGGTTGTTTCTTAGGAATCAAGTTCCCCCTGGATACGTCCACGTGGTTAGGTTTTTGCAGTTACTATTTAGGGCTACGTGTTAGTGTTTTCGTTTACTGATTCTATATAACCAGAGTATCTCTCTGTTATGAGATAGCTGAAAATGATTCCGACGTACAAAATCGTCTGTGAAAACTGCTCTCAGGGAAAATGCGGACATGGCCGAATTTTACCTAAAAGGCATTTCCCTCGTCCGCACAGTGCACTGACACCGGTGACTGAACGCCAACCAGCGGAAGAACCAACCACCCAACCTCTTGTTCGCCTGAATCCTGAGGTTTGTTTCATTCTTTTTACAGTACGAATCCAGATAGATTTTTAAGCACTGGTAAATTTAATATTTATACTTGTCGCTATTACAGATCCCAACACGTAAAGATCTACACGTCCCAGCACCAATTCTGGCGAAAATTGTCAGCTGCGTAGCTCAGGATGGCATCAAACATTTGAGGAACTGACTTGTCGCAGGGGGTGCAGGTAGAGTAGCAGTTCACTCGTTGAGTACACTTTCATCGGTTAGGTTGGATCGCCATTCCAAATTTGTTAAGTGGTCAAGACTGGATTCTATGTACTATGATTTTTTTGGGTGGTGTTTATACGCTAAAAATCCTTACGCTTTGTATGTGAAAAGTTTATTCTTAGCTTTCCAATGCTGTGATCTAAAAGAGGCTGTCTCTTTGATGAGTACCATTAAACATGTGTACCCAGTTGCTGAGTTGTTGTGGATTATGCTGAGTTGTTACTGGACCTACAAAAAAAAGTATCGTTTTGGTGATGTTGATAGGATGGCTGACTCTCTAATGTACCACATCTGCAGCATGCGGCCAAAGCGATGGGGGACTTATTCTAATACTTGGCGCTTTGAAGATGTGTCAAGTTGCGGTAATAAACATGCAACGTTCGGGGAATTCAATGGGGAAAAGTGTATCGACTGTATCTTCTACTATCTATCGAGAGATATACTGCTTCTATCTTAGATATAATGTTTGTATGTTGCTTTTAAATCCGCTCAAACTCCTGTCCTATAAGATCTGCTTAAGATTTGCTACTCTAATATGAATTCTACTTTTAGCATTTGAATTTTCTTAATTCAGCCGACAATCTAATGATGTCCACTTTAACTCGACTTAAACAAGAGTATCTAAACACATATCCACAGCAAACCTATCCACAAGATACTGCAGGTTATCTCTACCTCTACCTACATTTCCTAAGAAGACAAAGGTTTCGATCCACGGGGTAATTGTAGGTGGCTATATTAACGGGTTAATTGCTGGCAAAGGTTGCTTTGTAGTTTTGTACATTATCCGTCGGCTAGATAAGAAATGGCTATCTGTCCACTTGGATACTAAATATGTGGATTACAATTACAAAGATCATACGTCGTTGAGTTTACTTCCTTGACTCAATATTCCACAAACTGTTAAGATTAAAAGTTCCAAACAACTTACACCCAAAAAAAAAAAGGTTGGAAACAACAGCATAATAGGTTTAACGATACTTAGTAAATGCAGACAACAAGTCTTACCCGTAGCAAAATATAAATTTCATAGCAAAATGTGGTACAAAACAGCAAACCCTAATCTTAACCTTTTACCAAAAAAAACAGCAAACCCTACTTAAGAAGCTTCTTAGACGTGAAATCCCTTCCATCATTCTGCGTTGAGACGAACAGCAATTTCGGACCAATCAATCGGAGTAGGAACACCACATTGCTTTGCGTCGTGGTCCACAACAACTCTCATCGCCTCTAACTTCTTGTGCTCTGCCTCCAAGTCCACAAGTTGTTGTGCCAATATTTCATTCAGTTGGGAGAGTTTGGCGTCAATTAAATCGACTTGATGCTTCAGGGCGGTACACTCTTCCTTCTTCTTCATATGATCTTTAATCATATGAAGAATATCTTTGAAGCGCTCAGCCGCCTCCGCCTCAGCCACGGCTCTTGTCTGACTGAAGGCTTCGCTCACGGCCAGAAGAGCTTCCTCCTCCCACTCGAAGTCAGCTTCCCGTACTGGGCGTTTGCTGGAACTCTCCCCGGCAACGGTCAACGGGCGTGTTGCTTAGTCTTCCCACTCTGACATTGGTTTTGAACGTTTCCTTGAACTCTCTCCCGCCATAGCTCGACTCTCTAATGGAAAAAATCGATGGATCTAAGAGTTTATTTATAGTTGAAATGATTGAAGAGAATGGAACGTTTCACCGCTTTAAGAGGGAGAAGAGAACGTATTCAGAGAACCAAAAGACAAGAGGAGCCAACGTTTCAATGACACAAATAACCTCCAGATATCGGAAAGACACCTAGGAATTCGAAACGGTATAAGGAGATATCGAAACGATGCACTGAATATCGATGTTCATGTACACAAAATAACTACCACGTGGATAGCAATAACCAAATAACAACCACGTGGATAGCAACAACGCGTACACTTAAAAAACTGATTAATGCTATTTGTATCCACAAAATAGTAATCCACAAAATAAGTTATCTTCTTTATTTATGTTCAATTGTCCTTCCAATCACATTCAAATGTGTACACACCTGATAAACAAAACTCTAACACTTACTAATACATAGAAAAGTATGCGTTTGATCACGTCTATTCGTAAATTTGCAACCAAAGTTCTAGATTTATCATCAATAAAATGAGTTTAGTTAAAGTAGCCACAGAAATTCACCCAGATTACAATAACTTAGGATAAATACACAATATCTTTAGCTAGGTAAAAGTAGATACACTCCATGCATCTCTCCCCGTTCGCTTCTTTAAGAGCTTTGTGTTCCCACAAACACTCTGGGAAATCTTCAAAATACCATGTCTTCTGGTATGTGCTTTTTCTTTGAGGTCCGATCAAGTAGATGTGGTACATCAAAGAGTCCGCGAGTTTGCCTGCTTCAGTAAATCCATACTTCTTCTTAAACTTCCAGTACACATCCATATTTAGAATGCCAGCGCAGCTGCTCAACATTATCCACAATACTTCTGCCACTGGGTACAGACTCTTGACCGTACCGACCAATTCAATTGCCTCATTCAATTGAAGACATTGAAACACTAAGAACAAGCTTCTCACATACAAAGCATACGGATTCTTCTGGTTTAGACACCTTACAAAGAAACCATAGAAGACATGCGAAGGCCTTGACCAGGTCACAAACAATGGATCTCGGTTCAACTTTACCGACGAAAGCGTCTCTGGGGAAAAAACAGCTACTATTCCCTTGCAACCAGCAAGTATCCAGTTTTTCAGCGCCATCGGGCCATCTTCAGATACCAAACTCACGATTTTGGCAAGTATAGGGGCTGGGATGTG
>NC_025693.1:5836158-5869136 GCF_000633955.1 Camelina sativa
CCATCGGGCCATCTTCAGATACCAAACTCACGATTTTGGCAAGTATAGGGGCTGGGATGTGTAGATCTCTTCGCGGAGGTAACTACAAAAAAATCCAAAGAAAAGGGGCTCACATAACATATTGATTCGGAGATCTGAAACAGTATATGTAAGAAAACGAACCTGTAACTTTAAGATCTCAAAGACCTGTCTACTTCTCCATCCGATCGAGCAAGGAACCTTCGTATCATACTAGAATGGCTGGGAACAACAAACGATCGGGACAACCAAAACCCAGCCGGGCCAAACTCACCAAGAGAAAGATTCCACCTGTCGACATCGCTCCTAGTGAATCAAATGAAGCTGATCATCCTCACAATCAAGTTGACCAGTCAGGTAACGATGAGGAGAATCTACAACAACTCGGTGATGATATACAACCTGAGCAAGCAACCATACGAAATGACGTTGATGATGAAGAACGTGACCATGAGGAAGTTATCCCACTACGTCGAAGTCAGCATCTCAAGTTTGATCCATCAAACTGGAAAACACTTGAGTATACTAAAACAATGTTGCAGTCGCACATCCTATTCAATATGTATGCACTATTGCACACTTTCCTTTGGAAACACCAAGTGTTTCTTGGTCAAGTTGACAAGCATTGGATGCCACAAACATATGATGAAGCCAAGGAACACAAGGTGTTGCATGATGCGGTCAGTGCTGAAACTACGGCCATGGAGCAGAACCATACATGGGATGAGGCTGACTTACCAAAGGGAAAGAAAGCAGTCATATCTTGCTGGATCTTCTGTACTATTAAGTACAAGAGTGACGGGGAGATCGAATGCTATAAAGCAAGACTTGTCGCGAGGGGTTCACACAAACGTATGGGGAGGACTACCTTGATATGTTTGTTCTGGTTGCTAAGTTACACACGGTCAGGGTTGTTCTCTTGTTGGCTACAAACTTGAGTTGGGAACTTTGGCAAATAGACGTTCATAATGCGTTCCTACAGGGTGAACTCGAGGATGAGGTTTACATGTGACCTCCACCTGGTTTAGAGAACACCATTGGTCCTGTAAAGGTATTTAAACTCAATAAGGCCATTTATGGTTTAAAACAGTCCCCAAGAGTGTGGTACCATAAACTGAGCAACACTCTACTTGAGAGAGGCTTTCGCAAATCAGAAGCCAATCACACTCTCTTCACCTTGCCAAACGACAAAGGTATTGTAGTCATCCTAGTTTATATTGATGACATCATCATATCTGGGAATGACAAGGTAGGAATTCAAGTTACTAAGGATATTCTCAAATCAGTTTTTGATATTAAGGACCTTGGAGAACTTAAATATTTTCTTGGAATAAAAGTATATAGGTCTGACGAGGGATTGTTTCTATCACAAAGGAAATATGCACTTGATCTTTTGAGTGAAGCAGGAAAACTTGGTTCCAAGGCAGTTACTACACCACTTGAAGAAAATTATAAAGCAGGAGGAAAGGGGGAGCTTGATGCAGCTCCATTTGAAGATGTCAAACAATATCAGCGATTCGTAGGTAAACTAGTACAACTTCCCAAAACCCTTTTTCATCAATTTCTGCTTAAGTATTCCGGTTCCATGGTTTTCCCTAAACCAAACCGACCCAAATGGACAATTAAGTCAATCTGGTCGAACTAGAATTTATTGGTGCCGACGATCGACACCCATCCCCAAAACCTATATTTTGGTTCGCGGATATTACAAAAAGTTTTGTAAGATTAGGTAAAATTTAACCCTCCAATGGTAAGTTCTAACCAAGTTTCTAAGCCAATTTGTTTTTAAAATCAGAGAACTTGTTTTACAAGCAACAACTAAACAAACCAAAACCATTTGAGATCCAAATCAAAAAACATCCTTTCATTGCACAACCATCACAAACCAAAACCATTTTCAATAATTCAAACCACTGTACATAAGTTCATACATTGGCAAAATAATTGATATAACTAAAAAAAGATAGAAATAGTACCTGATGGGTGTAGAGGTTCTACATAAGTTCAGACATTGGCACAATAACTGCAAATTTTGAGCACACCAAGCTGCGGAACTGAATGTCTAGATATATAACTCTGCATTTCTCAAATCACTGCGATCCTGATTTGCAGCTTGTTTACATTGTCCGTAAAATCTACTATACCCATCAAGGAAACAATAGTAGGGGTGGTTAGCAAGCCGCTCCAGCATCTGGTCGATGAAAGGCAGGAAAAAGTGATCTTTCCTAGAGGCCGCGTTGAGCTTCCTATAGTCAATACACATTCGATGACCTGTTATTGTCTTTGTGGGAATTAGCTCATCTTTCTCGTTTCTGATAACGGTGATTCCTCCTTTCTTCGGAACGCAGTGCACCGGGGACACCGAAGTACTATTAGAGATGGGGTAGATAACTCCAGCATCGAGCAACTTCAAAATTTCCTTTTTCACCACTTCTTTCAGGTTTGGGTTTAGCCGACGCTGAGGTTCTACACTAGAATACGACTCATCCTCTAGGTTTACCCGGTGGGTGCAGAGATAAGGGGATATACCCTTGATGTCATCTAGAGTGTAGCCTATTGCTCCTCTATATTTTCTTAACTGAGTGCAAAGCAATTTCAGCTCTTTTTTGGGCAGGCTAGAATGACGATAACTGGATAAGTTGAATTTGGTCCCAAGAATGCGTACCTTAGCCCGAATGGAAGAGGTTTGAGTTCTACTTTAGGCGCCATTGACTCGGACCAATCATCAGTGGTTTGAAGTTGCGACTCGAAGTGGTGCTTGATCCACCTGCTTGGTGGAATGGTCGTGTTAGTGGCCGGGCTGGTGATCGGGTGGCCTTCTGTTGAGCAGCTGCACGACATGATGCAGCAGGTGACAACTGACTTGTTCAAGCTTCGGTTTTTGAGCATCATCCCCTCCTTTTCAGCCTCCCCCATGTCTTCACTTAACTCCGGTTCAATGACTTCCCAATAAGTATTAAGCAATTCCTTATAGAGCTCTGTTTCTTGGTGTATGAATCCCTCCTTACTATCTTTTGTTAGCGCTGTTTGTAGGCAATCCCCGATTTTTATCTCCTCAAATGGCTCCTCACGCAGTTTTTCTAACTCCTCTATCCAGAAGGTTTTCCCTGCGATTGTGGGCTTTTTCATAGTTTCCCGAATATCAAACTGCATAGTAAGGTCTTCCCCTAGCTTCAGATTGATCTTCCCGTTCCTCACATCTATCATTGCTCCTGCGGTGGCTAAAAATGGTCGTCCTAAGATAAGCGGATCCCTTGGTTCTACATCCATTTCCAAAACCACGAAGTCGGTTGGTACGTCTACTAATCCCACCTTGACCGGCAAGTCTTCCAATACTCCACTTGGCAACCTTGTGGTTCGATCTGCCAGAACTAGTTGAATTTCAGTGGGTTTGAATTTCTCAAATCCAAGACGTTTGGGTACAGTTAAAGGCATTAAGCTGACTGATGCCCCTAAGTCGCAGAGACATCTTCCGAACGTCAAAGGTCCAATCGAGCAAGGCAATGTGAACGACACTGGGTCGCTCAGTTTTGTAAGTGCAGTAGTCCTCTGGATTATAGCACTGCACTTGTGATTGAGAATGACCATTCCTTGACTTGTTTGATCCGTTCCATCACCGCATCCTTCAGGCATTTCTGGTAAGGGGGTATCAGGGTGAAAGCGTCCATTAGAGGCATGCGAAGCACGAGTTCCTGCATCTGTTTTTTGAACAATGCCTTGTACTTCTCAAGAATTTCCTAACAAAACCTTCCAGGAAATGGCAAGGGTGGCTTGTAAGGTGGAGGGATAAATCGTCTCTCCTTTTGTTTCTCTCCTCCTGGTTTGTCTGTAGGTAGTGTGCTGACCGGAATGTCCACCCGATCATCTATCCGGGTAGTGTGATCGGGTACAGGGTCGGGTTGCTCTGTAGAGTGGTTTGGTGGTTGAGCAGGAGTGGGCGGCTCATGGAGATCCCCCCATCTAAATCATTGCTGTCCGCAGTAATGTGTGGTGGTGCCTCCCGAGGTGGTAATTGGCATCCACTCCGTAGTGCTATGGCGAGCGCAGACTCCTGACTTTTTTAAGTTGAAGCCGAGTTATCAGTAAGCACCTGAATTCGAGAGCTCAAAGCATCAAACTTGATGTGCAGTTTCTGATAATTGGCGGATAAGCGGCTTCCGAGCTCATCGAATCTTGTATTTATCTGAACGGCATCGGTCTTCTGAGTTGACAGTATTTGGTGCATCAGTGAGAGCAAATCGAGGGATGAGGAAGTGTGTGAGGTTATCGGGCGGATAGTCTGGCGATTGGGGATGTAGGTTCTGTGCCTTGTGTTGTGACTGCCTTGATTATTGATGTAGTACATATCTGCCAGCTGAGCACTCTCCCCATCTTGTTGCTGAAACTGGTCTTATTCTGAGATGGCATGGACATGCTGTTGTTTGTTGAGGAGCTTATCCAACTTGTCATTGAGGGCTTTCATGTGTCTCTTGTACTTGGCATCATCCTCTCCAGTAGAGCGTATAATGCGATCATACTCCTCATTGTAGTGCCCATCAGACTGAGCCAAGTTCTCCACAAGTTCCCAACCTTCATCAACATCCTTGTTGAGGAAGTTACCATTACTAGCAGTGTTCAGCAACATCCTGATCTTAGGGACTACACCTCGGTAGAATGTACTCAACAATGAAGCATTGCTGAAGCCATGATGAGGGCATCTGCTTGTGTATCCCTTGAAACGTTCCCAAGCTTCATTGAACGTCTCATTGCTTTTTTGAACAAAGCTGGAGATGTCATTTCGCAGTCTTGCGGTTCTGGAGTTGGAGAAGAATTTGGCTAGAAACACCTTTTTGCATGCTTCCCAGATGGTGATGGACTCCTTGGGGAGTGATTTCTCCCAGATGGGTGCTTTGTCTCCCAAAGAAAATGGGAAAAGCCGGAGTTTGAATCCATCTTCACTAACTCTACTGATCTTGGTTAGACTACAAAGCCTATCAAACTCATCCAGATGGTCCAATGGATCCTTCATTGGCAGTCCATGAAACTTGTTGCGTTGTATCATCTGGATGAGACTACTCTTTATCTCAAAGTTGTTGTTTTGGACAGCAAAGAGACATTTAATTACTGTTTGTAGCCTCTCTCTCTCTCTTTCTCTGCATTCTTTGCTTTTTAAACAAACTAGGTGGGTGCCCGCGCTATGCGCGGGTTGTTGTTTTCATTTGTGTTGTTAATTTTTTGGGTTCGTATTTTTGTATTTTGACGTTTATTTTTAGGATGTTTTGTGTATATTTTTAAATTATATATGTTTAATAGCAGTCGCCTCAACCGATATTTCATACTCTGCAATAGATGCAATAGATGTTTGAGGAGTAGTAGGATACCAATTCCTTTTTCTCGACAACCGCAGGAACAACAATATCAAACACCTTCTTTTCAACCGCAACAGTTCCACCTGCAGCAGTTGCAACAACAACAACTACTACTAAAAACACTCAAATACAAAATTACATCATCTGAAGAAGTATGTATAATCCAGTTGAAAATAATAAGCAAGTGTCTTCACAAAAACAAACAAACTTCACTAACCAACATCTTGTCTCAATATTTTTAGGCCCTAGGTGAACTAAATTTTTTAGACCTCTTTCACAGTAATTTTTTTTGTCCCCTTTGTTCAAAGGTTTTGTTCTGAATTTTGGAGTGGACTCTTGAATTTTGCCGCTCCCGCCACCCCCTTGAGCTGGTTAACATCGAGAGGCTTTTGAAAAGATTTGCGAGACTTTTGTGTTATGTTATTAATTTAAATTTAGATTGAGAAAGTGAGGTTGCTTCTAATATGCGATGAGGCTAAGTGCATACACCCTAACCAAAAACCCTCAAAGAACCTCAACTGTAACATACCATAGCAATCATATCCAATACTCTGGATCAACCTATTGTACTAAGAGTTGCTACACAAAAATATAGGAAATGAGAATGAATCAATACAATACAAACTACACACAAAAAACTTACAAACAACAAATGGTCAAAGATACACTTAAAAGATGAAACTTTAAGATCGAGCATGTCAGAATTGAGGTTACCTTGAAGACGGGTTTAAATCTATCTTCACCAAGTTTGTGAGTTGGGTGAAAATCTTTGGTCGCGGAAACTAACTTGAAAATAGACATATTTGGTTTTGCTTCTACTCAAATTACCTCCGTCTCAAAAACTTTTTCTCTGGTTTTGTGATAGAAAATTGACTGACATTGGAAAACCAAAGAGAGATATCCGAAGAAGAGAGAAAGAGGAAATGAGAGAGAGAGAGCCTAACTCTCCAAATGTATTGTATTTCTACTTCGGGTGAAAATTGTGGCAAATCCATTACAATTACGCTCTAGTTTGAGACAATTATAAAGGATATGTTGGTGGTGATACACGGAGTCTCTGTTACAACGTGAACACATCAGCCGCTACTCTCTCTCATTCTATANCGAAAAGCATATGGTGTGAAGAAGAAGAGCAAGATTTTTTACCTTTTTTGATTCGGTGTGCCAAAAACTTACGAGTAGAGAAAAGCTGATGTGGAACCGAGAATAATTATCATCGGTTCAAAAATCTGAGCTGTATTAATTGTTATATTTTGATTGGCTAGCTGTTTTAAATTAGGTGTCAGCTCCAGGTTGTTCTAAAATGCTGAGGTGGCATGCAGAGGGAGAGAGTTAGCCCACTTTCATATTATAGATTACTAGCAATCGACCCGCGCTACGCGCGGTAGTTAGATGAAAGTGTATTCCGAGTTTTGTTGTATATATTTTTTTTGGTTTTTGTAAATTCATCTTTACGTTTGTTTTTGTATTTAATTTTGGTTGCTTATGTTGTTTTGTTGGATATTTTAATAAAAATATTTTTTGGAGTAAGTATAATTTAGTTTGCTGTTTTTAAAGGAAAAATTGAGATCATCTTGTGTGTTTATAATACTTTTTAAAAAAGTTATTATTAGAAGTTAACATTGTTTAGTTGAAGTTGTTATTTTGTTGTAGCTGTTAGTTATCATTAATTTATTATTATTTTCTATTTTGTGGTTGGATTGTTATTTAATATTTTCATATGTATTTAGTAAACTGTTGGAGTAATTTTTTTGTCAATGTTTTAGTATTTGGAGTGAAAAATATTGTGGATTTTATTAAGAAAAATAAATAAGTTATTTATTGTGGATTTTATTGTCAATATTTTTTCTAGGCTATTTTTGTTTGTTTCATTCAGACCCAATTTCTCTGTAAGACTTATAATTTGTGGGTTAATTGGACCATTATTTGTATGTTATTGAGTTGAAATTGATTTGTTCTTTTTCAAAATCCGATGTCCTCGTGAACAGATAGGAGAAGAGCAATTTTCCGATCTAGAGGTCTGTTTGAGGACTGAACTTATGTCTTTGATGCTCANTTTTAAAAAAGTTATTATTAGAAGTTAACATTGTTTAGTTGAAGTTGTTATTTTGTTGTAGCTGTTAGTTATCATTAATTTATTATTATTTTCTATTTTGTGGTTGGATTGTTATTTAATATTTTCATATGTATTTAGTAAACTGTTGGAGTAATTTTTTTGTCAATGTTTTAGTGTTTGGAGTGAAAAATATTGTGGATTTTATTAAGAAAAATAAATAAGTTATTTATTGTGGATTTTATTGTCAATATTTTTTCTAGGCTATTTTTGTTTGTTTCATTCAGACCCAATTTCTCTGTAAGACTTATAATTTGTGGGTTAATTGGACCATTATTTGTATGTTATTGAGTTGAAATTGATTTGTTCTTTTTCAAAATCCGATGTCCTCGTGAACAGATAGGAGAAGAGCAATTTTCCGATCTAGAGGTCTGTTTGAGGACTGAACTTATGTCTTTGATGCTCATAATCGTTTTTTTCAATCATTCCTATCGTAATCGTTTTCCTTTGATTTTTTTTTTTGGGGTTTGCATATTTGGTTGATTCCTTGCTCGCTTCGTATCTATTGGGGATATTTGGTTATCCCTTGTTGATTTTGATAAAGGTGAATGTCAATTGGGTTGCAAATTTGTTTATATGAAAATATGTTGGCTTCTTTAGGTTTCCTAATTAAATTGTGAGTTATTTTGTGTTATTTGTTGTAATTTTTTTCCCGTTTGTCCTGTGAGTGAATTTTTTTTATTCGATGTTAGTTGTGTTTTGGAGAAAATTAATTTTCTTGTTTATCTTGCTGTAATTTTATAAAGTCCGGGTTGTTTTTTTGTTTCTTTGGTTGTCTTTTTCATATAATTTTGTGTTATGGTTATCTGATTGTGACATTCATATATCTGAATCTTTTTAGTTTATTTAATATGTGTTCATCTCTTTGCGTCTTTGTCTTTGGTGATGGATTTGTGAAGTGCTGCCAAATAATTATTTTAACTGATTTCTAGTTGTGTTTCCTTGATTGTTTGAAAGTGTTGCTTGGGTTGCCTTGTTTTGATATTTGAAATTTTAAATTATGATCAGTTTAATAGAAATCTTTAACTATATTATTACCACTAATGAAAAATTATAGTATTGTTTTCTTATTTTAACATTTAATTTATTTTACATAATTATTTTTTATTTAAACTTTCGATTAATTATAATTGACAAAAAATATGCACTAAATGAATATTTTAAATTTATTTAAAAAAAAAAAAATTGAATTCATAGGATTTAAAAATAGTGATGGGTCTAGAGAATTTGAATGAAATAGTGTTGGGCCTACAGATATTAGATGAAATTTAGTTGATCAGTTTGTCATTTGTATGATTGTTTATAGGACTTATTAAAATCTGTAAGGCGGTTGTTTTGTGTTATTTGTTGTAATTTTTTTTTCCGTTTGTCCTGTGAGTGGTTTTTTTTGATTCGATGTGAGTTGTGTTTTGGAGAAAATTAATTTTCTTGTTTATCTTGCTGTAATTTTATAAAGTCCGGGTTGTTTTTTGTTTCTTTGATTGTTTTTTCATATAATTTTGTGTTATGGTTATCTGATTGTGACATTCATATATCTGAATCTTTTTAGTTTATTAAATGTGTGTTCATCTCTTTGCGTCTTTGTCTTTGGTGATGGATTTGTGGAGTGCTGCCAAATAATTATTTTAACTGATTTGTAGTTGTGTTTCCTTTATTTTTTGAAAGTGTTGCTTGGGTTGCCTTGTTTTGATATTTGAAGTTTTAAATTATGATCAGTTTAATAGAAATCTTTAACTATATTATTACCACTAATGAAAAATTATAGTATTGTTTTCTTATTTTAACATTTAATTCATTTTACATAATTATTTTTTCTTTAAAATTTCGATTAATTATAATTAACAAAAATATGCACTAAATGAATATTTTAAATTTCTTTTAAAATAAAAAATTGAATTCATAGGATTTAAAAATAGTGATGGGAATAGAGAATTTGAATGAAATAGTGTTGGGCCTACAAATTTTAGATAAAATTTAGTTGATCAGTTTGTCATTTGTATTATTGTTTAAAGGGCTTATTAAAATCTGTAAGGCCCATAAAATTAAAGAAGATGTGACTGATGTGGCAGCTGAGGTGGCTGCATCAGAAGTGACAAAAGCTAACTTTATATATATAGATAGATACTTAATCCAACATTTCTTTAGTGTTTGTTATGTGAGAAGAGTTTAAGCGTATTAATGTCACTACTACAAAAATCAATTCTGTATTCAGTAAGACCAGAGTTTTTATTATACACTTGCAATTTCTCATTTTCTCTAACAAAGAGAAAAATACAGAATTAAATGAAAAATAACAGTGAGATGTCATCGTCGAGGCGTAAACACAAGTTGCAGACTATATCCAAATTTAGAGTTTTCTTTTTTCCTTCTTCTTCGTCTTCTTCAAAACTCAGATCATCATCAGATCTTCGAAACCCCAATTTCACAAATCAGGTAAAAAGTCTCCCCCCTTTTTGTCTCTTTCTTGTTCATCTTCAATCCTCTCTCGTAGATTTACCAAAGTGGTTCTGTCTCTTTACGGATTTTGTTAAATGAGAGTTTGATGTTTTGATGTTTTGATGTTTTGATGTTTTTCTCTGTCTTTTGGAACATTGGGTTTTGGTTGAGGCAATTCCTCTGTTTACATGTTCTTCTGGGTTATTTATACCTGTTGTTGCTTATACTTTTCTGGGATTGTCTTTGTCTGAGAGGTGGTTGTTGCAATCGAAACAAAGGTCAAGTGAAACTCCATATGTAGCCACTATCTTCTGTTAGTAGATCTACCTGAGATTAACTTTGTTGGTCTTAATAAATCCCATTTTGGTGGTTCTAAATTTTAATCCAAAAAAAGTGAATGTTTTTGGCTTCTTTTGTTTCTATATAGCCACTATCTCTGATCTGATCAAGTTGAACCCTTGTACTGTTCTGATGAAGTGTACTTTTCTATATGGATCTAATGTAGAAAAAGAGTTGCCATTTCGAGAAATTGGGAGATGGCTCCGGTTGGTCCTCGATCCGGTGATGCGATCTTCTCTAGCATTGATCGTGTGGTAAGTTAGATTTCAAAGTTTCCTCCTTTTTTTTTCTTTCTTTTTTCTCTCAGTTTCTTTTGATTTTATCTTTGCCTCTTGAGTCATAGAATTTGGAATTTGGTGGTATATGCTTCATTTCATAGGATAAGCCTTTTTCTTTGTTGTTGTAAGTTGTGTAAGGGTTTGAGAAGTAAACCTTGAAGTCAATTCCGAATCTTTTGTTATGGAGATAGTGTTTGATTTAGTTTTTTTGGAATCTGTTGTATTTGTAGAATGCTGAGTTGTTCACGTTGACCTATGGTGCAATTGTGCGTCAGTTACTTACTGACCTGGAAGAAGTCGAGGAAGTTAACAAACAGCTTGATCAAATGTAATTGCTTACTGACCTTGAAAGTTTGTATTTTTCATTCTCGTGTTTGAAGTTTTTCTGCATTAGTTCCTTTGTTTCAGATATCTTTCTAATTATATGCCATGGGACGAATAAAGCATTCGGCTTTATGGTTCATACTGATGAGTGTTCGATTATTTACAACTTTATCACTAGCTTTCTGTTTATTCTGCAGGGGTTACAACATTGGAATCCGACTTATAGATGAGTTTCTAGCCAAATCTGGTGTTTCCAGATGCGTTGACTTTAAGGAAACTGCTGAAATGATTGCCAAGGTATGCCATTTCCACTTACTTACGTGTTTAGTATCATGATTTTACTGATTTGAAGTGTCTCCCTGGGCGTCAAACAGCGTGAAATTACATTATAGATAAACCTTATATATCAAACTAGAGCATAGTGTATAATCTCCTTTGGTATTATGATATTGAGAAGCAGTAACAGGCTTTACCTTATTAATTACACAGGTGGGTTTCAAGATGTTCTTAGGGGTGACTGCATCAGTGTCAAGCTGGGACGCGGATGGGACTTGCTGCAGTATAATCTTGGAGGACAACCCGCTCGTTGATTTCGTGGAGCTTCCCGATACTTGCCAAGGTCTTTACTACTGCAATGTCTTAAGTGGAGTCATTAGAGGAGCTTTGGAAATGGTCAGTCTCCTCTTCTTTTTTTTTAATCTCCACTTCTTTGTTTACATAAGTTTGCGTTTTCAAGCTTCTCAATACAAACAGAACCCTTAGAAACTTGTAAAAGAAACTTCTCTTACTCCTCCATTATCAAGCATAGAAGAACTTGTTTGTGCCGAGTGTTTATGTTCATTTTGTATTGTCTGCACAAAATGATCAGGTCTCGATGAAGACAGAAGTGACATGGACACGTGATGTTCTTCGAGGAGATGATGCTTATGAGTTGCAGGTGAAGCTACTGAAACAAGTCGCAGAGGAGTACCCTTACAAGGATGATGAATAAACAAAATATCAATCTCTTATCTTCCTTGTGCAACAAAGAGACATTTAATTACTGTTTGTAGCCTCTCTCTCTCTCTGTTTCTCTGCATTCTTCGCTTTTTAAGCAAATTATACTTAATCCAACATTTCTTTAGTGTTTGTTATGTGAGAAGAGTTTAAGCGTATTAATGTCACTACTACAAAAATCAATTCTGTATTCAGTAAGACCAGAGTTTTTATTATACACTTGCAATTTCTCATTTTCTCTAACAAAGAGAAAAATACAGAATTAAATGAAAAATAACAGTGAGATGTCATCGTCGAGGCGTAAACACAAGTTGCAGACTATATCCAAATTTAGAGTTTTCTTTTTTCCTTCTTCTTCGTCTTCTTCAAAACTCAGATCATCATCAGATCTTCGAAACCCCAATTTCACAAATCAGGTAAAAAGTCTCCCCCCTTTTTGTCTCTTTCTTGTTCATCTTCAATCCTCTCTCGTAGATTTACCAAAGTGGTTCTGTCTCTTTACGGATTTTGTTAAATGAGAGTTTGATGTTTTGATGTTTTGATGTTTTGATGTTTTGATGTTTTTCTCTGTCTTTTGGAACATTGGGTTTTGGTTGAGGCAATTCCTCTGTTTACATGTTCTTCTGGGTTATTTATACCTGTTGTTGCTTATACTTTTCTGGGATTGTCTTTGTCTAGGATCTCTATCTGTTATTTATCCGACTTTGTATATTTCATCTCCTTGACAATATGGGGCGCAAGATACACTCAAAAGTGAATCTGGTGACGAGGAAGACAATCCCAGGATTAGCAGCAAGGGAGAGAAAAAACTAACAACTGGTTTTCTTAATTAGTTTCAGTTCTCAGTGATTTTGCAGTCTCTTTCCTATGGAAGATGCTCATTCAGTGAGTAGTCCGAGACGAGTTTTAAGCTTCTCGAAGAGAAAGAAGCAAAATCCCGGTTACCGGGACTCAGACAGCAGAAGGTCATCTCCGTTCAAAGCATCACAAGTTCATCATGGACCCAAACCCTCAGAGGTGTATGGTTTTGTAGGTTCCATTTCGACTGTTGTTGCCACTGTCATCTTCTTGATATGGGCTTACGTACCAGATAAACTCTTGGAGTCTTTAGGTATCCATTACTACCCAAGCAGGTACTGGGTACTGGCTATGCCAACCTATTTGATGGTGACTTTGATGCTTACTTTGGCTTTTTACATTGGTCTCAACTTCATCGCTACTCCACCTCCAACCTCTCTCAATACCTTGTTTGGTGAGCTCCCCTCTCTTATAGAGATTACTTTCATCTAATAGCTAGCTAGAATGTTTTAAATGTTGTAGGTGCAGGGAAGTGGGTTTTTGGAGTTTGCTTGCTTTGATGATATTTGTATGTTTGGTATGGCAGATGAGTACAGTAGAGAACCCGGGGAACTCGATCCTGGGATGGAAGAAGGTGAAGACAGGCCTATAGATCCAATTTCTGACATTGATATTACAAGAATCAATGATCTTATGTTACAATTCAAGTGATGTCAAGTGTATCAGAGATATGATTATGATATGATTATGATTCTCAATATCATATCATATCATATCATATATTATGATTGTGTATACTTTAGGAAACAACTGTAATTAGCTAAACCTAGTCTCCTCCTAGCTCCTCTTGTATAAATACCTCTATGTACAACTATTGTGAATATATCGAAAACATATTCTCTACATGGTATCAGAGCCTTAATCGATACTCTCAAAATTTTTTCTCTCTAGTCGTCTCTTCTTGATTTCTCTTCACCCTCTTCATTTCTTCTCTTTATTCTTTCTCCATGGCTCTCGCTGCTGAAAACGTTGACACCACTCAAGGTCTTCTTAACGTTAATATGATGAATGTCACCAAACTCAACTCTACCAACTACATAACGTGGAGTCTTCAAGTTCACTCCCTCCTTGATGGGTACGACCTTGCCGGCTACATCGACGGTTCCAAACTCCCGCCAGATCAGACACTCTCCACCAATCCGCCAACACCGAATCCAGCTTACTCGACCTGGCGGCGTCAAGACAAACTTATCTATAGTGGTCTCCTTGGCACACTCTCCCCAGCTCTTCAACCTCTGGTCTCCAAAACGAAATCCGCTGCTGAGATGTGGAAAACAATTTCCTCCACCTATGCCAATCCAAGCTGGGGACATCTTCAACAACTTCGGTTGCAGATCAAACAAACCTCCAAAGGTGAGAAAACCATTGATGAGTATATGCAGACGCTGACGACACGTTTTGACCAGCTTGCTCTCCTTGGCAAGCCCCTTGCTCATGAAGAACAACTTGAGTACATCTTTGCTGGCTTACCCGAAGATTATAAGTCTGTCGTTGACCAAGTGGAAGGTCGTGACACTCCACCTTCTATCATTGAAGTCCACGAAAAGCTTATCAACAAGGAAGCTAAACTCCTTGCTCTCTCCCTGTCCACACCGTCCCTTGGACCCGCCTCTGCTAATGTTGCTACCTCTCGACAGAGATCCACCACTGGGAAGCAACAATCTCGTCAATCTCAGCCCTGGCACAACAACAACAACAATAAGCAGCAATATCAGTCATCACGACCGGACAATCGCATGACCAGAGGTTATCAGGGCAAGTGTCAACTCTGTGGCGTGTTTGGTCATAGTGCCAAACGGTGTACTCATCTCCAACAACCACACTCCTCTCAGTCTGGCATTCTTCCTTCTCCATTCCGTCCGTGGCAACCTCGGGCCAACCTTGTTGTTGCTTCACCTCCATGGGTAATGGACAGTGGGTCTACTCATCATCTCACAAGTGATCTCCACAACTTGGCTTTGCATCAACCCTACAATGGCGAGGATTCAGTTCTCATTGGTGATGGATCCGGTCTCTCCATCACCCACACTGGTTCTCTTACTCTCCCATCACACTCTCGCCCCTTATCTCTTAATATTGTCTTGTGTGTTCCAAATATACAGAAAAATCTTATCTCTGTATATCACCTGTGCAATAACAACCAAGTCTCAATTCATTTTTCCCTACCTATTTTTAGGTGAAGGATCTCAGCTCGGGGGTTTCGTTAATCCACGGCAGGATTAGGGGAGAACTATATGAGTAGCCAACCTCTCCAACCATCTTCCAATCCTTCTTTACTTCCACCACACCACATCTCTCTATCACTGACTGGCATCACCGGCTTGGCCACCCTTCTCTATCTATCACAAAACAAGTTGTCTCGCAATTTCTTTTACCTTGCAATAATAAAGCCTCATCAAACACTTTATCTCCCGACTGTGCTATCAATAAATCTCACAAATTGCCTTTTCATCAAACATCTATTACCTCTTCTCGTCCCTTGAAATACATTTTCACTGATCTCTGGAGTTCACCCACTGTCTCCATTGATAATTATAAGTACTACCTTGTGTTAGTCGATCATTTCAGTCGATATACATCGATATACCCTCTCAAACTTAAGTCCCAAGTTCGTAACACTTTCAAAGCCTTCAAAGCTCTCGTTGAAAATCGTTTCTCAACCCGCATTAGAACACTCTACTCCGACAACAGAGGCGAGTTTATTGCCCTCCGCACCTATCTTGCTGACTCCGGTATTTCTCACCTTACGACACCATCACACACGCCGGAACACAACGGTATCTCTGAAAGAAAGCATCGCCACATTGTTGAAACAGGACTTACCTTACTTACACATGCCGGTCTTCCCAAAACCTACTGGTCCTATGCCTTTTCCGCCGCACCCTATCTCATTAACCGTCTTCCCACGCCGGTGATCGCAATGGAGTCTCCTTTTTTCCAAATTGTTTGGTGCTTCACCAAACTACGATAAACTACGAGTCATCGGTTGCCTTTGCTTCCCATGGCTTCGTCCTTACACCACCAACAAACTTGAAGATCGATCGACGCCGTGTGTCTTCATCGGCTACTCCCAAATTCAGAGTGCATATCTTTGCCTTCAACCCCACTCTGGTCGCATATACATTTCAAGACATGTCAAATTCGACGAAACTGTGTTCCCATTCCAGACTTTCAAATCCTCACATCCACAATCACACCCAGAACCTCCTTAAACACAACCTTCCGCATCGGTAATTCCCATACTCATACACTCATCCATCCCACTATCACCTTCCCCACCACAACCGCCACTCGTATCACTCTCTCTGTCGGAACCCGCAAGCTCTGGTTCTCACCTGCAAGGGAATTCTTCAACGGAAACGACAACGCCATCGCTCGCCAACAAAACTTTGGTTTATCGTCAATCTGGATCAGACATTGGGCCCTCGCTGAACAATTCACAGTCAGGCCCATCCTCGTCCCATGAAGAAGCAAGTTCACATCAAAGTCCATCATCATCTACAGGCCCACCCGATGATACCTCTCGTGCCAATTCCCCTGTTCTCTCCTCGCCACAACGAACACCTTCGCCAATTGTCGTCTCACCACCGCCTCCTCCTCCGGCACATCCGATGCTCACACGTCGGAGAAACAACATCACTAAGCCAAATCCAAAGTACAACTACGATGCCTCTCTCTCGTGCATAATTCCGGGGGAACCACAAACACTTCTTCAAGCTCTGAAAGACAAACGATGGAGAGGTATCATGTCCCAAGAAATTGATGCCTTTGCTCGAAATCAGATGCTTGACCTTGTTCCTCACCAATCACACTTCAATGTTGTGGGATGTAAGTGGATTTACAAAAATAAATTCCAGTCTAATGGTTCTCTCGACAGGTGCAAGGCTTGTTTAGTAGCCAAAGGCTACAACCAACGGTTTGGTCAGGACTACACCGATACGTTCAGTCCGGTCATTAAATCAACCACCATCAGACTTGTTCTTGACGTCGCAGTTACCTACTCTTTGTCAATCCAGCAACTTGACGTCAATAACGCCTTCTTACAAGGAACTTTATTTGAAGAGGTCTACATGGAACAACCGCCGGGCTTCCTTGACAAGGACAACCCAACTCATGTCTGCAGACTCTGCAAAGCCATCTACGGCCTCAAGCAGGCACCAAGAGCGTGGTACACAGAACTTCGTACTTTTCTTCTAACCCTTGGTTTTAAGAACTCACTTGCGGAAACCCCTCTCTGTTTGCTTTAAAATTTGGACGTGAATTCGTTTACCTATTCGTCTATGTTAATGACATACTCATCACGGGAAACAGCAAACAAGGCATCAGTCGGATTCTTCAACTCCTTGCAGATAGATTTTCTGTTAAAGATGCTGAAGATCTCAATTACTTTCTTGGAATTGAAGCTCGTCGCACATCAGCCGGTCCTCATCTCTCCCAACAAAAATACATCCTTGATCTCCTACATTGCTATGACATGAAAAATGCGAAACCAGTTCACACACCCATGGCCTCCTCCCCAAAACTCACGCTTACATCTGGTGTTCCTATGTCTGATCCGCTCAAGTATCATCAACTCGTTGGGAGCTTACAGTATCTTGCCTTGACCCGATTAGATATTGCTTACACCGTCAATCATTTGTCACAGTTTATGCACCGACCTACTGATGCACAATGGCAACCTGCCAAACGGATATTACGGTATCTCGCTGGAACACCGACACATGGGATCTCCTTCTCCGCAAATAACAAGCCCAACCTTCATGCTTACTCAAACGCTGACTGGACTGGTGACTCAGATGAGTACGCCTCCACCAACTCCTACATCGTGTATCTTAGCAAACATCCCATCTCTTGGACCGCTGATACTAGGGTTTTTGTGTGTCTATTCTAGTAGGTCTCAATTAACCTTATGTAGTTGTAGTACTTAAGGTGTCAATCCAAATGAGATGTTGCTAGCAATCAAGATGCAATCAAGTGGTCACAANTGAGAAGAGTTTAAGCGTATTAATGTCACTACTACAAAAATCAATTCTGTATTCAGTAAGACCAGAGTTTTTATTATACACTTGCAATTTCTCATTTTCTCTAACAAAGAGAAAAATACAGAATTAAATGAAAAATAACAGTGAGATGTCATCGTCGAGGCGTAAACACAAGTTGCAGACTATATCCAAATTTAGAGTTTTCTTTTTTCCTTCTTCTTCGTCTTCTTCAAAACTCAGATCATCATCAGATCTTCGAAACCCCAATTTCACAAATCAGGTAAAAAGTCTCCCCCCTTTTTGTCTCTTTCTTGTTCATCTTCAATCCTCTCTCGTAGATTTACCAAAGTGGTTCTGTCTCTTTACGGATTTTGTTAAATGAGAGTTTGATGTTTTGATGTTTTGATGTTTTGATGTTTTGATGTTTTTCTCTGTCTTTTGGAACATTGGGTTTTGGTTGAGGCAATTCCTCTGTTTACATGTTCTTCTGGGTTATTTATACCTGTTGTTGCTTATACTTTTCTGGGATTGTCTTTGTCTAGGATCTCTATCTGTTATTTATCCGACTTTGTATATTTCATCTCCTTGACAATATGGGGCGCAAGATACACTCAAAAGTGAATCTGGTGACGAGGAAGACAATCCCAGGATTAGCAGCAAGGGAGAGAAAAAACTAACAACTGGTTTTCTTAATTAGTTTCAGTTCTCAGTGATTTTGCAGTCTCTTTCCTATGGAAGATGCTCATTCAGTGAGTAGTCCGAGACGAGTTTTAAGCTTCTCGAAGAGAAAGAAGCAAAATCCCGGTTACCGGGACTCAGACAGCAGAAGGTCATCTCCGTTCAAAGCATCACAAGTTCATCATGGACCCAAACCCTCAGAGGTGTATGGTTTTGTAGGTTCCATTTCGACTGTTGTTGCCACTGTCATCTTCTTGATATGGGCTTACGTACCAGATAAACTCTTGGAGTCTTTAGGTATCCATTACTACCCAAGCAGGTACTGGGTACTGGCTATGCCAACCTATTTGATGGTGACTTTGATGCTTACTTTGGCTTTTTACATTGGTCTCAACTTCATCGCTACTCCACCTCCAACCTCTCTCAATACCTTGTTTGGTGAGCTCCCCTCTCTTATAGAGATTACTTTCATCTAATAGCTAGCTAGAATGTTTTAAATGTTGTAGGTGCAGGGAAGTGGGTTTTTGGAGTTTGCTTGCTTTGATGATATTTGTATGTTTGGTATGGCAGATGAGTACAGTAGAGAACCCGGGGAACTCGATCCTGGGATGGAAGAAGGTGAAGACAGGCCTATAGATCCAATTTCTGACATTGATATTACAAGAATCAATGATCTTATGTTACAATTCAAGTGATGTCAAGTGTATCAGAGATATGATTATGATATGATTATGATTCTCAATATCATATCATATCATATCATATATTATGATTGTGTATACTTTAGGAAACAACTGTAATTAGCTAAACCTAGTCTCCTCCTAGCTCCTCTTGTATAAATACCTCTATGTACAACTATTGTGAATATATCGAAAACATATTCTCTACATGGTATCAGAGCCTTAATCGATACTCTCAAAATTTTTTCTCTCTAGTCGTCTCTTCTTGATTTCTCTTCACCCTCTTCATTTCTTCTCTTTATTCTTTCTCCATGGCTCTCGCTGCTGAAAACGTTGACACCACTCAAGGTCTTCTTAACGTTAATATGATGAATGTCACCAAACTCAACTCTACCAACTACATAACGTGGAGTCTTCAAGTTCACTCCCTCCTTGATGGGTACGACCTTGCCGGCTACATCGACGGTTCCAAACTCCCGCCAGATCAGACACTCTCCACCAATCCGCCAACACCGAATCCAGCTTACTCGACCTGGCGGCGTCAAGACAAACTTATCTATAGTGGTCTCCTTGGCACACTCTCCCCAGCTCTTCAACCTCTGGTCTCCAAAACGAAATCCGCTGCTGAGATGTGGAAAACAATTTCCTCCACCTATGCCAATCCAAGCTGGGGACATCTTCAACAACTTCGGTTGCAGATCAAACAAACCTCCAAAGGTGAGAAAACCATTGATGAGTATATGCAGACGCTGACGACACGTTTTGACCAGCTTGCTCTCCTTGGCAAGCCCCTTGCTCATGAAGAACAACTTGAGTACATCTTTGCTGGCTTACCCGAAGATTATAAGTCTGTCGTTGACCAAGTGGAAGGTCGTGACACTCCACCTTCTATCATTGAAGTCCACGAAAAGCTTATCAACAAGGAAGCTAAACTCCTTGCTCTCTCCCTGTCCACACCGTCCCTTGGACCCGCCTCTGCTAATGTTGCTACCTCTCGACAGAGATCCACCACTGGGAAGCAACAATCTCGTCAATCTCAGCCCTGGCACAACAACAACAACAATAAGCAGCAATATCAGTCATCACGACCGGACAATCGCATGACCAGAGGTTATCAGGGCAAGTGTCAACTCTGTGGCGTGTTTGGTCATAGTGCCAAACGGTGTACTCATCTCCAACAACCACACTCCTCTCAGTCTGGCATTCTTCCTTCTCCATTCCGTCCGTGGCAACCTCGGGCCAACCTTGTTGTTGCTTCACCTCCATGGGTAATGGACAGTGGGTCTACTCATCATCTCACAAGTGATCTCCACAACTTGGCTTTGCATCAACCCTACAATGGCGAGGATTCAGTTCTCATTGGTGATGGATCCGGTCTCTCCATCACCCACACTGGTTCTCTTACTCTTCCATCAACCTCTCGCCCTCTATCTCTTAAAAATGTTTTGTGTGTCCCACATATACAGAAAAATCTGATATCCGTATATCGCCTATGCAATAACAATCAAGTCTCAGTTCATTTTTTCCCTACCTATTTTCAGGTGAAGGATCTCAGCTCGGGGGTTCCGTTAATCCAAGGCAGGATTAGGGGAGAATTATATGAGTGGCCAACCTCTCCAACCGTCTTTCAATCCTTCTTCACAACCACCACACCACACCTCTCGATCACTGACTGGCATCATAGGCTTGGTCACCCCTCTCTATCTATCACAAAACAAGTTGTCTCTCAATTTCTTTTACCTTGCAATAATAAATCCTCATTAAACACTCTGTGTCCAGACTGTTCTATTAACAAATCTCACAAATTACCTTTTCACCAAACATCCATAATCTCCTCTCGTCCCTTGGAATACGTTTTTACTGATCTCTGGAGCTCACCTACTATCTCAGTTGATAATTACAAATACTACTTTGTGCTAGTAGATCACTTCAGTAGATACACATGGCTATACCCTCTCAAACTTAAGTCTCAGGTTCGCGAAACTTTCAAAGCCTTCAAAGCTCTCGTTGAAAATCGTTTCTCCACGCGCATTGGAACCCTCTACTCCGACAATGGAGGCGAGTTTATTGCCCTCTGCACCTATCTTGCTGACTCCGGTATCTCTCATTACACTACACCACCGCACACGCCGGAACACAACGGTGTTTCTGAAAGAAAGCATCGTCACATTGTTGAGACAGGCCTTACCCCACTTACGCATGCCGGGCTCCCCAAAACCTATTGGTCCTATGCTTTTGCCACCGCCACATACCTCATTAACCGTCTTCCCACGCGGGTGATTGCAATGGCGTCTCCTTTTTCCAAATTGTTTGGCTCTTCACCAAACTACGATAAACTACGAGTCTTCGGCTGCCTCTGCTTCCCCTGGCTTCGCCCATACAACACCAACAAACTTGAGGATCGATCGACGCCGTGTGTCTTCATCGGTTACTCTCAAACACAGAGCGCATATCTCTGCCTTCAACCTAACACTGGTCGCATCTATATCTCCCGCCATGTCAAGTTCGATGAAGCTGTCTTCCCATTTAAGACTCTCAAATCAACATCACCACAATCTCACACAGAACCTCCTCAATCACAACCTTCCTTCTCCGTAATACCACTCACCGCAACCACTCCACCACAGCCGTACCCAAACCCACCTTCTCCACCATCGCCACTAATATCTCTCTCCCCACCGGAACCCGCAAGCTCGGGTTCTCACTGCCAAGGGAATTCTTCGACAGAGACAACACCGCCTTCACTACCAAACGACAATTCGGGTTCTCCTCAATCTGGATCGGCTACTGGGCTCTCGATGACAAATTCTCAGTCAGGCCCATCTTCGGCCCAAGAAGGAAGTCCAGCTCACAGTTCTTCAACACCTCCAGGCCCACCAGATACTAACTCTCGTGCCAACTCCCCTGTTCTCCCGTCGCCACAACGCACGCCATCTCCGATTGCCGCTGCTCCGTCTCCTCCTCCTCCGGCACATCCGATGCTCACACGACGGAGGAACAATATTACTAAGCCAAATCCGAAGTACAACTACGCTGCCTCTCTCTCGCGTCTAATTCCGGCGGAACCACAAACGCTTGCCCAAGCTCTCAAAGATGAACGCTGGAGAGGTGCCATGTCCCATGAGATCGATGCCTTTGCCAGAAATCAGACCCTTGATCTTGTCCCTCGTCAACCACACTTCAATGTTGTTGGATGTAAGTGGATTTACAAAAATAAATTTCAGCCTAATGGTTCTCTTGACAGGTGAAAGGCTCGTTTAGTAGCCAAAGGCTACAATCAACGGTTTGGTGAAGACTACACCGATACGTTCAGTCCGGTCATAAAATCAACCACCATCCGCCTTGTTCTTGATGTCGCAGTTACAAACTCTTGGCCAATACAGCAACTTGACGTCAATAACGCCTTCTTGCAAGGAACTCTATCTGAAGAAGTATACATGGAACAACCGCCGGGCTTCGTTGACAAGGACAACCCAACCCATGTCTGTAGACTACGCAAAGCCATCTACGGTCTCAAGCAGGCACCAAGGGCGTGGTACACTGAACTTCGCACTTTTCTTCTCACTCTTGGCTTTACAAACTCACTTGCGGACACCTCTCTGTTTGTTTTAAAAGTTGGTCGGGAGTTCGTTTATTTACTTGTTTATGTCGATGACATACTAATCACGGGAAATAGCAAACAAGGGATCAGTCGGATCCTTCAACTTCTTGCAGATCGTTTTTCAGTTAAAGACGCTGAAGACCTCAATTACTTCCTCGGCATTGAAGCTCGTCGCACATCAGCAGGTCTTCACCTCTCACAACGGAAATACATACTCGATCTCTTACATCGGTATGACATGACCAACGCAAAACCGGTTCTCACACCAATGGCCTCGTCACCGAAACTCAAGCTTACATCCGGTGTTGCTCTGTCTGATCCTCTCAAGTATCGTCAACTCGTTGGGAGCTTACAGTATCTTGCCTTTACAAGGTTAGACATTGCTTATGCAGTGAATCGTTTATCTCAGTTCATGCACCGTCCTACTGATGTACACTGGCAAGCTGCGAAACGGATACTACGTTACCTAGCTGGAACACCGACCCATGGGATCTTCTTCTCTGCAACTAACAAGCTCAATCTCCATGCCTACTCGGATGCGGACTGGGCCGGTGACTCCGATGACTACGTCTCAACCAACTCGTATATTGTTTATCTTGGTAAACATCCCATCTCTTGGACCGCAAAGAAGCAAAAAGGAGTTGCTAGATCCTCTACCGAAGCAGAGTACAGAGCTGTCGCTAATGTTGCCTCCGAATTAAGTTGGATATGCAACTTACTCACTGAACTTGGGATATCACTTGCAGCTCCACCAGTCGTTTACTTTGACAATGTCGGAGCCACATTTCTCTGTGCTAATCCTGTCTTCCACTCTCGGATGAAGCACATAGCCATCGATTACCATTTTGTTCGAGGTCAGGTCCAACACGGTGCACTTCGAGTCGCTCATGTCAACACTCAAGATCAACTAGCTGATGCTTTAACCAAACCATTACCCCGTGCACGGTTTATCCATCTCAGAAACAAGATCGGAGTAGCTCCCGCTCGTCCATCTTGAGGGGGCGTATCAGAGATATGATTATGATATGATTATGATTCTCAATATCATATCATATCATATATTATGATTGTGTATACTTTAGGAAACAACTGTAATTAGCTAAACCTAGTCTCCTCCTAGCTCCTCTTGTATAAATACCTCTATGTACAACTCTTGTGAATATATCGAAAACATATTCTCTACAAAGTGATGCTATATATGTTTTGTGTCAATGAACTTTTTGTTTGAATATTTCTATCGAGGTAAACTTATTAATAGTATAGTGTGTGTGTGTAATCACTGTTGTTTGTAGTTTTTTTTTTTTTTTTTTTTTTTTTGTGACAATATTTGTAGTATTTTTCTCTTTCTCTGCATTCTTAGCTTTTTAAGCAAACTATAACCTACGAAACTCAATACCGTGTGATGTTTTGTTACAAACCACTTAATCCTACATTTCTTAGTGTTGTTATGTGAGAAGAGTTTAGCGTATCAATGTCACTACCACAAAAATCAATTCTGTATTCAGTTTATACTTGCAACTAGGATGTACTATTCGTTTTCATAGATTATTTAAATAGGTTAGTATAATAATATAATCAGGTTTTTTAGTTAGTTAATATATGTTGTTGTATTTACAAAATTTATCCCACACTAAATTTCTTTGTTTTGTAATATCAATATTACACTGTTATATATATTTTGGTGTTTTGACAATAATTAACAGTACTTGCTAATAAAATTATATGGGTTCACTTTCAAATATACAATAAAGTATGATTAAAATCAAATTTGCTAAAATAATTATATGAATAAATTACATCATATAATTTTTTGTATTGTTAATATATCTATATGTCCGTAACATTGTTAAACTATAATAGATTATATTTAATTTATAAGGAATAAAAACCTTTATACAATTTTTACTAACACAAAATATAACAAATATTTTGAACTTTTGAGCGGACAAAACATAACAAAATACAACTTTTTGAACTTTTGAACTTTTGAAACACAAACCTTTTGAACTTATAACAAAACATAACAAATATAACAATTTTTATTAGAACCAGAATATTATCATATCTTCAGTATATCTTCAATATTGTTTCTTATTTCGACTAACATAATTAATAAAATCGACTGCGACATTTTTGGCAATAATATATTTTTGGAATGTAAATATAATTCGAGTTTTAATCATTTATGTTTTCGATTAATGGGATCTGATTCACTAATTTTGGGTTGTAACATATTATATTAAACCGACCTGTTTTTGATAATTAACTTTAATGATTTTAGATTAATGGTGTTTAAGACCATGGCTTTTTGGCAAATTGTTTCACAAAAGATTATTGCACAAAAATATACTTCAAAAATATTAAGATAGATTTAAATATATATCTGTTTATAAAAATTCAAATCACATCATATCCTGAAAAAAAGTTAATAAAATATTAACTTTATGTATTAAATAGTATTTCAAATAATTAAATATAAGATTAAATAAAAGTGAAAGGATAATTATATTTTAATCTAACATATTGCTTTAAATTAGGTAGATAAGTTTTAGGAAATTTAAAATTAATATTATCAAATAGGAAAATGATTGTGTTTGGTTGTAAAGATTGTAGAGAATTTAGTTGGGACTTGTTTGGATACAAAGATAATAAAATTGATAAAAAAAAATGTACTCCAAAAATGCTAAGATAGATTTCTCATTTTTTTTTTTTTAAATTAAATGAAAAAATAGCAGTGAGTTGTCATGATATGATTGGTAGAAATAAATCCGACGTGGACATCATCGGTTATTAAATATAAGAGAATATTATCACTTATGCTATGTACAGTGTCAAACATCTTTGGCAATGCCACTTCTCTCAATCCATTTTCCCGCTTGCCACAGTCTCATTGCAGAAAGATTATTATACCCTCATTTTATTTTGAAACACAAATCTAATTATTTTCCCTATTTTCTTCTTTTCTGGAAAGTTGACATAAATCAGTCAGACAATTAAATAGGCATCAATAAACGTAACGCCGATCAATAACCCAAATTCTTTCTCCAAAACCCAATTCTCTCTCTCTCTCCTCTTCCATCTTTGTCTCTCTCGGCTTCTCATCTTCTTTCATCTCAATCTCTTTCAGTCGTCCGCGGTGCCATAAAATTAAAAGACCTCCGTCTGATCCGTCTTACTCTGCCAGATCTAGTTCTGCAGGTTTTATACCTTACACCACTTGGTATGATGATAGTCAACTAATTTGCGTTGTATTTAGGGTTTATGATTTTATACTCTTACCCTTTTTTTGGCTTTCAGTCTTCCCCAAAACACCGAAGGAAATCTTTCTGGTGGCGCCTCTAGCAGGTTAGGGGAGATAATGGTCCACAGTTCTGTAAATTGTCTATTTGTTTATGCATTAAATTGTTTATTTGGTTTTCCGTTTTATGTCTATTTATAACAAAATAATTTGTCTACACCGCAGATCTGCAGACATGGTGGACGGGATCCAAAATTTCAGGTTTTTGTCTATCCTAGTTATGTCTTTAAGTCGTTTGTATCCCTTTAGCTTTACAGAATTGATGTCCTTTGCTATCAAAAGAATCTTGTCCACACTGTAGATATGTATTTTAGATGGACCAGACCCAACAAATATAGTCTTATGTCCTTTGCTCTATATAGTGTTTGGTTTAAACTTTTTATGTCCACACTGTAGGTCTGCTATCTATGCATGCATTGATCATGATGTGCCTCCGGTGGACCAGATCGAACATCTAAGGTTTTAGTCCGCCAACATTATGTCCCTCATTCCATTTTATTGACCATATCCTTTTGTGTCAATTGCTAACAAACCAACTTGTCTACAGATACGGTGGACGAGATCCAAAATATAAGGTTTTTGTCTATCCGATTATTTCCTTAGGTTTCTTAATTCGTCCATATCCATTTGGCTTTACATTTTGTTGTCCTCTACTATCAATATAAACTTGTCCTAACTACAAGTATGCTGTCAACACATGCATTGATCATGATGTGCCTCCGGTGGACCAGACGAACATCTAAAGTTTTTGTCCGCCAACATTCTGTCTTTCTTTTCATTTTGTTGACCATATCATTTTGTGTCAATTGCTAACAAAACAACTTGTCTACATTGCAGATCTGCAAATATGGTGGACATGATCCAAAATCGAAGATTTTTGTCTACCCAGATTATTTTCCTAAGTTTCTTAAGTAGTCAATATCCCTTTAACTTTACGTTTTGTTGTCCTTTACAATCAATATAATCTTGTCCACACTGTAGGTTTATAGTTTAGGTGGACCAGATCCAACAGGTATGTCTTTACGGACAAGTTTATCTTTGTTTAGTCCACTACATTTCTGGTCCATCGTACGCTTACTTTTTGTCTATCCATCTATTTAGTCTATTAAGTTCCCAATTTTTGTTTTATAACTATAAGTCCATCAAACTCACATATGTTTTGTCCATCGTTCAGGTTTGAAGACATTCAACCTGACACTGGTGAACTCGCCGAGGACAACAATGTTACTGCACAAAGAAGGTATGTCAGTTTTGATCATTGTTAAGTCCACTGTATATTCATTTCTACAACACAATAGGTTCACTTCTTGTCTATCTGACCATGTTGTCTATTAAGTTCCTGATGGACCATTTTTGTTTTCAAACTGTAAGTCCATCGAACTCACATGTGTGTTGTCCATCGCACATGTTCGAATCTGTTCAGCCTGACATTGGTGAACTAGTGGAGGACAACAAACAAGGTACTTCTCTATGGACTAGTTTTATCATTGTTTAGTCCACTGCATTTTTATTTATGGAACATAGTATGCTTACTTTTTGTCTATCGAGCCATGTTGTCTATTAAGTTCCATATGGACCAATTTTTATTTTCAAACAATAAGTCCATCACACTAACATGTTTGTTGTCCATCGCAGAGATCCGAAGACATTCAACGTGACATTGGTCAACTCTGGAGGTCAACAATGTTACTGCGCCAGAGAACTCCACCGACTTCATTTCTTTTTTTTCCTAGATGTGTGTACGTTTAATGTTGAACAATGACAATTACTCTAATACAGCTTAATTAAAGAGGAAAAAATCTTGCATTAATTCCCCTTTGGCATACGTACAAAACAATCACATCATCACCATTTTTGTTTGTTTCAAACCACATGCCCAAAATCAATAATTTTATTTTATTTTTCTCATTTCTTTAGGTCAAAGGGTTAATTTAGTCTTCTTACATCTCCCTATCATGTGAGAGAATGACATTTTTCAGAAGGAATAAACAAAATGGCATTTGTAAGAAGTTTTTTGAGGAAAATGGCATTTCTGGCCAAAATCTCTTTTTTTTTTTGTAACCATTGGGCCAAAACATGCCGGTCCATTACCCTAATCCCTACATTCGTAGGGAGCGAAACTCGATCCATGGTGNCAATTAACATATATAACATAGAAAATAGACAATACAAACAAAAGTACAATTTAACATTACTACCAATAAAATTTAAAACACATAATATAACTTAAACTGAAGATTAAAAACAACTTAATACAACAAGTTCTAATAATTGATGNGTGATGGTGCTTTGTGCATTAAGGACTTACCTTTGGCCACTGCACTAAGATCACTTTACATATTATGCAACTTTTTTATAAACTATAATTTATGCGATTGTTTTAAAAGTTTTTTTAGATAAAATATTGTGCAATAAAATCATATGTTAAATACGATGACTTGAAAAAGACACTTATTTTGTAAGTTTTATATTGTTAATGATTCTAGATAAGTACTCGTGCTATAATAATGGTTAAATTTTATTATACAAAATTTTGTATATTTTCTATTTTTAAATAAAATTTTAATATGTTATATTAGTTTATATTAAGACCCGTGCTAGAGCATGGGCTGAAATTGAATATTAATAAAAAATGAATATTTTATAGATTGAATCATTTATATTTTGTTTTTAAAAATTAAACTTATGGTATATCCAAAAATAAAACTATATTTTAATTATAATAAATAATATGATAATTTATTTGTTTCACAAAATATATTCATATATATAAATGAGAGGTGAAATATAATATTAACAAATTAATATGTAAGTTAGATATCAAATGATTTTATTTGATGAATAATTTAATAAAGCAAATTAATATGGTAAGTTAGATATATGATATCAATGATTATTTAGAATATTCTCTTTAAGTTTTTTGGAAACAATAAATCTAGACTATACAAATAATATAAAACTTAATCTATAACCTATTTGTAACCAACTTATTAAAATTATATATTTTACAAAACAAGGTTGTGTACTCTTATTTTATTATGTAGGTGAAACAATCCTTCCCGTTTTTTTTTTTTTTTAATACCTTAATTTACTAGTGGTCCCATACCCACTAACATCCTAACATCAATCAATAACCGCGGATAATCAAATAAAACAAATTCCATTAAACCAAAAGAATTCCAACATTCAAATCCAATAACCAATAACATCAATCAAATAAAGAGATAACCAACAACTAACATCCTACAATGTTCCTTTGACTTAATCTAGCAACCTAACAACAGCTAGACCACAATCAATCAAGTCTCTAGAACATCCTCCTCCTCATAGCCCTTGATTCCACGATCACACTTTTCCTTTACCTGCACACCACAAACAACAATTGAGATGCGTAAGTATTATCATAAATACTTAGTGAGGCCATCCTCCCATCTACTGGGTTATACACACAAGCAGATGAGACCCTCAAGTTCAAGCAAAACAAACAACACACAACAATACATCAAACCAGAAAAAAAAGTCTCGGATAAGACTAGTGTCGACCGATGCCAAACGGTGTCGATCGATGCTACAACAAGGTGTCGACCGATGCCAAACAGTGTCGACCGATGCCCATCAAATTGGTGTCGACCGATGCTCCTGAGTGTCGATCGATGCCTCCTCTGCAGACACGATCTGCGCGAATCCCAGCGACGAACTCCGACTCCAATCAACCCAAAATCGACTCCAATCAAGTCTAACCATCTCGGAATTCACTAGAAATCACACAAACAACGAACCCAAGCAACAAACAAACAAAAAGCAAAGAAAACACTCAAACAAGAGAGATCTCATGCTTAGATCAACCATGGTCAAGCACTCACCTCAAGAACATGAAGATTGGATTGAGAAACGTGGAAAACAACACCTCCAGAAGCTCCCCCTTCGTTTCCAGCAACAGATAACCCTCCTACAACTTCAGATCTCTCCAAAAACTCCAAGAACAAGCCCAGAAAAACCCAGAAACGTTTTCCTCTCTTTTCTCTCTTTCTTTTTACTCAACGGCGACAAATGAGACTTTTCTGAAACCCTTCTTTCGTCCCAGACACTTAACACACGATTAGGGTTTTAAATCAAACCAAACCGAACCAATTCGGCAATTAAATCAAACCCGACCAAACCGGAAAAACATGGTGTCGATCGATGCCACCAAGGGTGTCGATCAACACCCACACCAAAAATACACAAATTGGTTCGCGGGCGTTACAGTAGGGATACAAATTTTAAGGTTTAAGACCAACTCCAACCCATCTCCATTTCTACCTCCAAACTCCATTTTGGAGAAAAACCTTCTCCAACTCCACTTCATTTCCATCTCCAAAATGGAGATCTCTATATTTGTTTCTATATTTGGAGATTTTTAATTCATTTTTCCATTTTTGAGTTGAGCTTTTTTATTTGCAAATCAGTCCTTTAAATTTATATAGATTTATATTTTATATCTAAATACAGTTAAATATTATTATTTTCTACTTAAACTTATAAATAATAATTTTAAAATTCAACAATTAACATATATAACATAGAAAATAGACAATACAAACAAAAGTACAATTTAACATTACTACCAATAAAATTTAAAACACATAATATAACTTAAACTGAAGATTAAAAACAACTTAATACAACAAGTTCTAATAATTGATGATGTTGTGTAATGTAATGTTATTCAATAATAAATTTTAAATATAAATAACATACTAAATTTTTCTTTTTTGCTAAAAATAAAATAGTTGGGTCAAATTTGTAATTTTAATAAATAAAGAATCATTATATAAATTAATAATAAAATATAAGAAGAATATTCTAAAAATATTCTCTTTTGGAGCAAATATGAAGAAGTATGTTGGAGTAAAACCATCTCCAAAATGAAATTACTCTAAAATAGAGTAAAAAATGAAGAAATGAGTTGGAGAGGGTCTGGTCTCAAGAACAAGAAGAAAAGGCGAGGGCCCATTATGTTCAGTTTTTTGTCGAAAATAAAAAGACTAAAATACCCCTACATGTTAAAGTATGTCCTCGGACTCTCTAAAGGTTAATTGGGGAAGAAGAAAACTCTCCGTCTCTTTATACTTTCTCTCCTCTTCTCCTCTTGTTCTATTTTTTTTTTCCGATTCGAGCAAAACAATTTTCACAAACGAAGTTTTTTTTTCNTTTAATTATAATAAATAATATGATAATTTATTTGTTTCACAAAATATATTCATATATATAAATGAGAGGTGAAATATAATATTAACAAATTAATATGTAAGTTAGATATCAAATGATTTTATTTGATGAATAATTTAATAAAGCAAATTAATATGGTAAGTTAGATATATGATATCAATGATTATTTAGAATATTCTCTTTAAGTTTTTTGGAAACAATAAATCTAGACTATACAAATAATATAAAACTTAATCTATAACCTATTTGTAACCAACTTATTAAAATTATATATTTTACAAAACAAGGTTGTGTACTCTNCCAAACCGGAAAAACATGGTGTCGATCGATGCCACCAAGGGTGTCGATCAACACCCACACCAAAAATACACAAATTGGTTCGCGGGCGTTACAGTAGGGATACAAATTTTAAGGTTTAAGACCAACTCCAACCCATCTCCATTTCTACCTCCAAACTCCATTTTGGAGAAAAACCTTCTCCAACTCCACTTCATTTCCATCTCCAAAATGGAGATCTCTATATTTGTTTCTATATTTGGAGATTTTTAATTCATTTTTCCATTTTTGAGTTGAGCTTTTTTATTTGCAAATCAGTCCTTTAAATTTATATAGATTTATATTTTATATCTAAATACAGTTAAATATTATTATTTTCTACTTAAACTTATAAATAATAATTTTAAAATTCAACAATTAACATATATAACATAGAAAATAGACAATACAAACAAAAGTACAATTTAACATTACTACCAATAAAATTTAAAACACATAATATAACTTAAACTGAAGATTAAAAACAACTTAATACAACAAGTTCTAATAATTGATGATGTTGTGTAATGTAATGTTATTCAATAATAAATTTTAAATATAAATAACATACTAAATTTTTCTTTTTTGCTAAAAATAAAATAGTTGGGTCAAATTTGTAATTTTAATAAATAAAGAATCATTATATAAATTAATAATAAAATATAAGAAGAATATTCTAAAAATATTCTCTTTTGGAGCAAATATGAAGAAGTATGTTGGAGTAAAACCATCTCCAAAATGAAATTACTCTAAAATAGAGTAAAAAATGAAGAAATGAGTTGGAGAGGGTCTGGTCTCAAGAACAAGAAGAAAAGGCGAGGGCCCATTATGTTCAGTTTTTTGTCGAAAATAAAAAGACTAAAATACCCCTACATGTTAAAGTATGTCCTCGGACTCTCTAAAGGTTAATTGGGGAAGAAGAAAACTCTCCGTCTCTTTATACTTTCTCTCCTCTTCTCCTCTTGTTCTATTTTTTTTTTCCGATTCGAGCAAAACAATTTTCACAAACGAAGTTTTTTTTTCTTTCCCCCATCACTCTCGCACTTCTCCACCTTGAACTCTCTCTTGCTCGATTCCGGTGATTCTCATTCGCTTTTACTGCTTTTTTTAAGGGTTCACGATCTGAGGGTTTTTGATTTACTCTTATTGGGTATTTGTTTCCTGTGTGACTATTAACTTTCCTGTTACTGTCTCTTTGATATTGAAAACAATTAAATATCCCAACCCTAATCTCAAATTGCTTCTTCTGGGTAATCGTTTTAGATGTTAAATTACTAATCTTTTTTGTTATTTGTAGAGTTGTCAATTTGAAAAAATGTCGCAATCAGCTGTAGATGTGCCGCCAAAAGGTGGGTTCAGCTTCGATCTGTGTAAGAGAAATGATATGCTTACACAAAAGGGTCTTAAAGCTCCTTCTTTTTTGAAGACTGGTACTACCATCGTTGGTTTGATTTTCAAGGTTTGCTTTTTTCATTCTCCCTTAGTTTTGTTTATAGATGAATG
>NC_025693.1:5869918-5872802 GCF_000633955.1 Camelina sativa
TCGATCGATGCCTCCTCTGCAGACACGATCTGCGCGAAAACCCAGCGACGAACTCCGACTCCAATCAACCCAAAATCGACTCCAATCAAGTCTAACCATCTCGGAATTCACTAGAAATCACACAAACAACGAACCCAAGCAACAAACAAACAAAANAACAGCAAAGAAAACACACAAACAAGAGAGATCTCATGCTTAGATCAACCATGGTCAAGCACTCACCTCAAGAACAGGAAGATTGGATTGAGAAACGTGGAAAACAACACCTCCAGAAGCTCCCCCTTCGTTTCCAGCAACAGATAACCCTCCTACAACTTCAGATCTCTCCAAAAACTCCAAGAACAAGCCCAGAAAAACCCAGAAACGTTTTCCTCTCTTTTCTCTCTTTCTTTTTACTCAACGGCGACAAATGAGACTTTTCTGAAACCCTTCTTTCGTCCCAGACACTTAACACACGATTAGGGTTTTAAATCAAACCAAACCGAACCAATTCGGCAATTAAATCAAACCCGACCAAACCGGAAAAACATGGTGTCGATCGATGCCACCAAGGGTGTCGATCAACACCCACACCAAAAATACACAAATTGGTTCGCGGGCGTTACAGTAGGGATACAAATTTTAAGGTTTAAGACCAACTCCAACCCATCTCCATTTCTACCTCCAAACTCCATTTTGGAGAAAAACCTTCTCCAACTCCACTTCATTTCCATCTCCAAAATGGAGATCTCTATATTTGTTTCTATATTTGGAGATTTTTAATTCATTTTTCCATTTTTGAGTTGAGCTTTTTTATTTGCAAATCAGTCCTTTAAATTTATATAGATTTATATTTTATATCTAAATACAGTTAAATATTATTATTTTCTACTTAAACTTATAAATAATAATTTTAAAATTCAACAATTAACATATATAACATAGAAAATAGACAATACAAACAAAAGTACAATTTAACATTACTACCAATAAAATTTAAAACACATAATATAACTTAAACTGAAGATTAAAAACAACTTAATACAACAAGTTCTAATAATTGATGATGTTGTGTAATGTAATGTTATTCAATAATAAATTTTAAATATAAATAACATACTAAATTTTTCTTTTTTGCTAAAAATAAAATAGTTGGGTCAAATTTGTAATTTTAATAAATAAAGAATCATTATATAAATTAATAATAAAATATAAGAAGAATATTCTAAAAATATTCTCTTTTGGAGCAAATATGAAGAAGTATGTTGGAGTAAAACCATCTCCAAAATGAAATTACTCTAAAATAGAGTAAAAAATGAAGAAATGAGTTGGAGAGGGTCTGGTCTCAAGAACAAGAAGAAAAGGCGAGGGCCCATTATGTTCAGTTTTTTGTCGAAAATAAAAAGACTAAAATACCCCTACATGTTAAAGTATGTCCTCGGACTCTCTAAAGGTTAATTGGGGAAGAAGAAAACTCTCCGTCTCTTTATACTTTCTCTCCTCTTCTCCTCTTGTTCTATTTTTTTTTTCCGATTCGAGCAAAACAATTTTCACAAACGAAGTTTTTTTTTCTTTCCCCCATCACTCTCGCACTTCTCCACCTTGAACTCTCTCTTGCTCGATTCCGGTGATTCTCATTCGCTTTTACTGCTTTTTTTAAGGGTTCACGATCTGAGGGTTTTTGATTTACTCTTATTGGGTATTTGTTTCCTGTGTGACTATTAACTTTCCTGTTACTGTCTCTTTGATATTGAAAACAATTAAATATCCCAACCCTAATCTCAAATTGCTTCTTCTGGGTAATCGTTTTAGATGTTAAATTACTAATCTTTTTTGTTATTTGTAGAGTTGTCAATTTGAAAAAATGTCGCAATCAGCTGTAGATGTGCCGCCAAAAGGTGGGTTCAGCTTCGATCTGTGTAAGAGGAATGATATGCTTACACAAAAGGGTCTTAAAGCTCCTTCTTTTTTGAAGACTGGTACTACCATCGTTGGTTTGATTTTCAAGGTTTGCTTTTTTCATTATCCCTTAGTTTTGTTTATAGATGAATGGGAGCTGTTTTGTACTTAGTCCTAGGAAAAAATTGTGCCGAGACTTAATGGGTCTAGAAGTTGAATCCTAATCAGTATCGCAAGCATACGACTAGATTGCTCTACTTATTAGATCCTTTTACAAGTTCTCATCTCTACAAGTAGGTTTTGTGTACTGCAAAATGTGGTGGTGGTTATTAATTATCAGTTTTCTGCCTTTTTGTATAGTTTAGAGAACAGTATTCAAACCTGCGAAGATGTTTCTGTTCCTGCTCTAATAGTTTGTCTTTTGGATTCATTTTAGTATATGATTGGTGGAAGGTATGTAACGCTGATTTCAATATTTGGGTATANCGATCAACACCCACACCAAAAATACACAAATTGGTTCGCGGGCGTTACAGTAGGGATACAAATTTTAAGGTTTAAGACCAACTCCAACCCATCTCCATTTCTANATATATTGCTGTGGTGCAGGAACCGCCGCTGACACTGAAGCAGTTACTGGTATTTCACTCTCTACTACCTTCAGTGTAGGACAGATTTTGTTTTCTCGAAAATCAGAATCTAATTGANTTTCTACCTCCAAACTCCATTTTGGAGAAAAACCTTCTCCAACTCCACTTCATTTCCATCTCCAAAATGGAGATCTCTATATTTGTTTCTATATTTGGAGATTTTTAATTCATTTTTCCATTTTTGAGTTGAGCTTTTTTATTTGCAAATCAGTCCTTTAAATTTATATAGATTTATATTTTATATCTAAATACAGTTAAATATTATTATTTTCTACTTAAACTTATAAATAATAATTTTAAAATTCAACAATTAACATATATAACATAGAAAATAGACAATACAAACAAAAGTACAA
>NC_025693.1:5872964-5875267 GCF_000633955.1 Camelina sativa
AGATTACTTAACTGCCTAAGTTTCATTTCAGCTATCAAGGTCATGTCTCTGCTGCGCTTGTGCTTGGTGGAGTTGATATCACTGGGCCTCATCTGCATACTGTAAGTTTTAATTCCGGATGCTGACTCCTGAGAAGAGATTTTTTTGTTTGTTTGTTTATTGTTATTCATATCACATCTGACCATTTGTCTTATACACAGATATACCCACACGGTTCAACTGACACTCTTCCATTCGCTACAATGGGTTCTGGTTCTCTTGCTGCTATGTCTGTGTTTGAGGCAAAGTACAAAGAAGGCCTAACTGTAAGTAGGCGGAAATATTCATCTTTCTGTTTCCAGATACATTATTTTCTTCTGTCTAATTAATTTCTTGTTACAAAATCCTCTAGAGGGATGAGGGAATTAAGTTGGTCGCTGAAGCCATATGCTCGGGTATATTCAATGACTTGGGTAGTGGTAGCAACGTGGACATCTGCGTGATTACAAAGGTTTGTCTTCAACCTGCTGTAACAAGTACCTTTTGATTAATGTACAAACTCCCTTTGGTCAACATATAAAACTCATAATATATCATCTCATTGACATTAAAGTGACCAAGTAAATCACCAACAAACCCACAAAACCCAAGTCTTAGCATTGTCATTAGATTAATGAAATGTCCTCTCCATTTGGTTTAATGCAATCCTAAATCCTCTGTTCAGCAAGTACACATTACGCTGGCCAAGTTATTCACCACAAAATCAAACTCTTTGCATTGCATCTGTTTTGTTGCTTTTGGAGCTTATTGTTTTACACTGTGTTGGTAAACAGGGGAACAAGGAATATCTGAGGAATTACATGGAACCAAACCCAAGAACGTATGTCAGCAGCAAAGGTTATTCCTTCACCAAGAAAACCGGTAAGTTACTCTTTGAGCACACAACAAAAAAGCCTCGGGTTGAATCCAGTTTTAATCCTTGGTTTATTTCTAACTTCTATCTTGTTGGCTTATTGTGTGACAGAGGTTCTTCTCACCAAAATCACCCCATTGTTGGAGCGAGTGGAGATTACAGAAGTGGGTGAAGCCATGGAGGAATGAATAAATCATTCTCAAAACCTTTGCATTGATCTACACCAAGGCTCTTTGTACTCTCATGTTATCATCTTCCCCATGTTTAAGGATCATTCGATACTTCTTGGTCTATGTTCATCTTAGATTTTTCTATAGAGAGAGAGAGATTTCTTTCTTTCGAATCGTATAAAAAAAACTTGGGTTTCTGCATTTTTCTACTTGTACTCGGTGCTTTCTCACTTTTGTCTTCTTGAAAAACCACCAAAACAAAGTTTATATCCTTCATAAAATAACTACATAGACTTTTTTTTTAATACAAAACATGATCTGATCAGTAAACCGATAGCAACTTGACCAAATTCAATCCGAGTTTGATATGATTTTAACTAGGGGTGTCAATCGGGCTGGCCCGGCCCGGCCCAAAACCCGTAAAGCCCGCTTATGTTTGAGTCCGGCCCGGCCCGGCCCGAAATATTTTCGAGCCTATATTTCAAAGCCCGAACTCGGCCCTAACAGGGCTACAGGGCTTTTCGGGCTTTTCCGGGCTTTTCTTTAAAAAAACAAAAATAAACTTATTCTTTTAGAAAAAAATGAATATATGTATAAAATGAGCTAATCAAAATTAAAATGACCATAGTATTCATTAAATTATTTTAAATATTAAAAAACAAAGAAATTCTTAAACTTATATTAAGTAAAACATAAAATTCGAAAAGAACCGAGGATGTAGAGCATGCTTTGGTGCCTTATATGTCGTTCTCGGTATTAATGTCTTTTAAATCTTTTTTTGTCATCGAGTTCTACATATAAAAGAAAATTAAAATTTGTTAAATTTTAACAAGGATAAATTATTGAAAATAAGTAAATATAAATAACAACATATTACCTTCACATTGATCCAACCACCGATTTGTGGTTTTTGCTTACATCTGGCTGCATGACGGTGCATGGTTGATGTTCCACAATCTTTTCCAATTGTAAGTATTACGTCACAGTACTTGCATTTTACCATCTTTTGACCATCATTGTTACTAAGAAGATCGAAGTGCTTCCATATGGGTGAAGCAAAAAAACGGTGTTCACCTATATCCATATTATTTAACTCATGTAAAAGGAACAAAAGAATAGGATTCAAATACTATCATCGAAATAAGAGAATCATTTGATGAAAGAAATCATCAAAACATTGCCTTCCACCAAAAACAAAAGCAATAGTGTCTCTTTAATTAATTCAAAGAAGTATACGTATA